>NC_135439.1:22939376-23061876 GCF_051991255.1 Vanacampus margaritifer | reverse complement strand
CCCAACAGTGTGACACGACTGCAAATGGAAAAGATGTAAGTTCGGTAAAATTACCGAATGAACAATACTGAGCTCTCTCAGTAAAAAAAAAAAGAAGGGAAAAAAAAGGAAAAGATGTATGTTTAACTTTTTTGATTTAGCCTTCCTTATTATCCTTTCTAATAAGAGATGTGCACCTTCTACCATATTACTGGTGTCTTTTTCGTGCCTAAAGTGGAAGCTACATTTGTCGTGCCTAAAGTGGAAGCTACATTTGTCGTGTGGAGGTTGTTTGGTTACAAGAGGTCAGATATGATAAAGCAGACGGTTGTTGGATAATATGAAGCGGTTGCGTATTGTTTTGCCAAGATAAAATCCACGGTGGTTAATTTGCCGTGACTGGCAAATCGCCACCTAGTTGACATGACTTTGTGATGCTCACCGGCCGCTAAGTGGTCTCGACGAGACGGCTTGCACGTTGCGACCGCGCAGTGGCCTAAATGTACACATTGTGTTATTCATAACGGCTTGTAAATGTCTACAAGCATTCACGGCAAAATAATGTTTTTTGCGGTTACGGCAAAATAACCATTGCCTAAACAATCACAAACTAACGCTACAACATAGTCTCTGTAGTAACATTATGCTACTTTTTGCTTATGGTAAATCGTTATGCCATTTTTCCACATATTAGAATAGTTCTCAAATGACATGTCTGTAATTTTCTTTTCTTCTGCTCCCATGGCCAGTCGTTTCCATTCACAACATTAGCACATGGCTACCATGACCGAAATCACTGCCCCTTAGAGAGAAAAGGGTATGGCCTAGGTCTGTGGCCTGGTGCAGCTATTTACATAAAAGTGACACACCCCTAAAACAGGCTGTTTTGAACAGAGCGTTTTTTGGCTGATTTAGGGACAGCAAAAATATTAGATCCAAAGTCAATTTTGAAGAATGCATGTCACAGACATGTCTTTTACACATTTGAGAATTATTTTAGTATGTTGAAAAGTTGAATAATATGAGACCTTTAATTATTTTCTTATTTATTGTGTTTTATTATTATTTGTATGGCCATTATTTTATGTTGGGACTTATGTGTTATGTTTTGCAATGAACCACCTCTTGGTGTCAAATGGGTTGTGGGATTCTTGTATTTTTTCTTTAAAAAATGTAATACTTTTTTAATGTACTGCTTCCCATTGGTCGCACAATGAAAACCAGACATTATCATGACTTAATTTTAAAACAAAACAAACACACCAAAAAAACAAAAACGGTTGCCCAGATAGGATGTAAAAAAATGGACACAAAAGCGGATGTTTTTTGTTTGTTTTTTGTTTTGCTATTGTTCTGACACTGTGGTGGTTGTTTGCATTTTATGTCCTAGAATTTGTGTGCCACTGGTCTGTCAAAGCACTTTGTAAATATGTGTTTTTAAAGGTGCTACACAAATAATGCTTATTATTATCCTTAATGCAAATTGTTGGATCTATAGAACAGGGTATCTTGTGCTATCAATGGACTGTCACGTCAACATTGAATGTACCACAAAAGAAATAAGCTCTTCACGTTTCAGCTTAGCTTTTCTTAATGTAGCGAGTGGCCACTAAGTGACTGGCCTCAGGTGAAAGTCAAAGTCACTAATATCTGGCTAACATTGAGCACATTATTTTTCAATAAGTACCTCTTAATTCTCTACCAAAGGGATTTCCATCTTGCTGTCTTTGTAATGTCAGAGAACCTATAGCTTTGTTGTTCATACTAACCATTATTATGCATTTTCAGCTCATTAATTTCCCTTTTTTTTTTTTTTTTTTCAGCTTTTGAAAGCTCCCAAGCCTCTGTATTCTACAGTTATTTTCAGACCATTACATGCATTTGGTCCATGAATTGAAAACACCCCAGCACAATTGTTCCATTATACGATATATCGATCGGACTTGTGCATTTTCAGTATTCTTCCTTGCAATTAGACTTGGGATTGCTGTGTTTTCTTGAAGAGCAGCAAAGTATCGAGGGCAGACTATTACGCTGCAGTTCATACTTGCAGATAGGATTAAGGAAACTATATCTGTGAAATTACTTAAGTCTTTTCCAACACCAGACATTCGGATCAGGAGAAGGTTGTGAATCAGTGTGAAATAAAGAGATATGAGAAATGACTAGGAGGCGTTGGAAGAATGGAAGGCAGGAGGATAGCATAAGAGCGTTTTGTTGATCCCATCTCGTTCCCTGCTCACTTATTTCAATTATCTTCCTCCACTATCACCCTGTCTATTGAAACATAGGGAATACTTAAGTAAACGCACCAGTGCCACAGTTATTTGTTTAACTTGGTGAATACTGAATACAGACTGTTTATGGGACAATGACAAGAAAGATGAGCTGTGTTTTATATTTTAACAAAAACCTGTTACAATGGCATTATAATGTTTTGTTAGGGCACCATTATGGAATATTTTAAAAATATTGTTCACCAGTTTAAACTTGTAGAAAGGGTTTGTTGCTTTGACAGTGACACCCAAGCCCCAATTAATTCATGCACATGCCATTCCCATCCAACTAGCAGAAATTATGGAAGGCTATCAGCCTACTTATTGGACCCCAAAAATGTCACAGTTGAGTATCACTAAGTCTTCATATGGCAGTTTAGTAGATGGTCACTTGACATAGTCATTTGAATCTGGCATTTTTAGTTTAAATCTCACTCTGAAATGCATATTTTAAATGGTAAATGGGCTTTCACTTGTATCGTGGCTTTTCTAACTACAAGGCACTCAAAGCGCTTGAACACTGACTCCTCATTTACCTACTGATGACACAGCATCAGGATAAACTGGGGGTTCAGTATCTTGCTCAAGGAGACTTTGACATGGTCACAATGGCCGGGATCGAACCCACAACCTCTTTTAGTTGTTCACATAGCTGAAGATGCACAAGATTTACTGACATCAGGCATAATGATGGTCTGAACTAGATTCTTTTAAAGACTTTTCCTTAATATTTTTCATCAAATTGTGCTTCTTTTGATACATTTGACTGAATTATACTGAAGATATTACTGTACTTGATGGAAAATTACTTTGACTTTTTGCTTGTCATTCATTCTCTTGTGAACGTTTTAGGCTACAATGTAGCATAGCAAGCACTGTAACCACTGATTACTCCCATATAGGAGGCCTGCGGATGACCTCACCCTCATGACATAAGCTCTTTCTGTGCAGTAATTGCAGTTTAAATGCCACTCTCCCAACATGAAATGAAGTATTGTGGCCTATCAGCTGGCCATCGGCATTCAGCTTTGCTGGCAGTGCTGTGAACTCAAAGGTCTCTAATTTAGGGAACTTGACCTTTGGGGGATGCTTTATGCATTTTGCTTTGCTTATTAATGCTCAAATTTAAAATGCTATGATAAAACCAATTGTCAATGCATTCATTCTCTTTTATAAGTTGTTATATCATTAAATAATTGATTTTTGAAAAAGATGCAGAACATCAACAGTAATTTAAGTCATTTTGGATGTAATCTGTTTCTTACATTTCTTTATCTGTCTCTTTGCCTCCAGAACCTTGAAACTTACCAACAGACAGCAGAACAGTACAACCAGGCAGCCACCAAAGCAGAGGCCAACATCAGGTAAATCAAATGGCATCTTCCTCTGTAAAAAAAAGAAGAAAAAAGTCTGCCTTCGTCCAAGTGGGGAGCGTGAAAGAAAAGCCACTTTTGTTGTTCGCATTGTATGGTAGGACCAAGTTTGGTTAATTCTGTATTAGATGGATAAGTTAGGATATCATAATTGTGAATTGTGAGTGAGTATTATCGTCTTCTTTTCAGTGCTCAGAGAAAACAAAGGTGATTTAGCTGGCATTCCGTGAACTAAAATGTACATAGACATTTTGAACAAACTAATATCAGCATAGGTTATTTAATTAATCACTATCATTCCTGTCTTTAAAATACCAACAGACTTGGTCTTTTTAATAGTTCAGTCGGTGAGAAGCTGCAGTCTGCTGATGGAAAACACAAACAGCATGATGTCCCCAAAAGAACATGTTTTGCTGTGGGATAGCAGAGCTCAAAGCGTACCTGCTAAAAAACAAACAAAAAGCAAGGCAGTTTCATTCAGTGCTGAACTGATGCCAAACTGGCAGTGCCAGTCTGCAGGCGATGCCAATTTAAACCCCGTCGCCCTGTCTAGCCATTTTTGGGAAAGGAGAGATAGGCCAATTCAGCTCGTTTCTCTTTTCCGTGTATGCGCCAATGATGATCATGTCGCTAATAAACAGATTCTCTTTTTCATTATGCTCTTTCAATGCAATGTAGTAGCATGCCTGAAAAAAACGGGAAGTTTATTTTCACAATTTGGTTTTCATTAGCATTTTCGACTTCATTCACTTGTCCCATTGCAGTCAACTCACAATTCAAGCCCAAAATTCGGTCCTTATGATTACATTAGGCAAATTTTGTTATGTATGGTTCATTGCTGTGTAAAAAAAAAAAAAAGGTTATTAAGTGCAATTTTACTGCTAGGAAGAGCGTTTTGTGTGGCCACCATCCTCAGCTTATTATTTAGTATTTTTGCAGTGCTCATGCAGAAGCTTTGACAATCTCAACCACGCATACGGGCACACTCTTTATTCAGGCGGCTGTGTGCTTGTCATGTTCTGTCTACATTTGGGCAGCATTTCATTGTGCTGCGGTCACTGTCATTTCACACTATACTGACCAGCCAGTAATTATTCTATTTACTCACTGCTGAATGATGGCCGAGTTCAGCGTATTCTATATGTAGCTATAGCCATTTTCTTCTAGCATTGTGTTGGTCTCCATTTCCAATTTTTGCTCTAAATTCATCTTTTATAACATCATTTTCAAATTACCAATATTTTTTCTTTGCTGCTCCATTATTTAAAGGGTCTATTTCAAAATAACATAAGCAGTTCTGATAGTGGATGGATGGACGGATCAATATAATAAAAAAGAAAAAAGAAAGAAAATTATCTGACGCTCGATTGAAAAGCATTACAGATGAATATTCGGTAATTATGAACTTTCCACTCGTCATTGACACTTTTCCATTGGCAAAAGCACACAGTACCAAGTCAATCGGGGTTTCAAGCATGCCAAGCCAATACGGTATGGGTGATATAAACCACTGCTGGTCAGTCATTGGCCAAGCAAATTCTTCATTGCCACCTCTTCGTAACATTTGATAATACACAGCTAGAAACTAGAGAAGAAAAATACTGCTGCTGTGTTTTAGCTTTGGATGCTGCAATATGTACTACAGCACTCAGTTTTCTTGCTGCCCCCTCCTCTTTTGGATTTCATCCCATTACTGTGACCAACAGTCACATGCAGAGAAATAAATACAGGAGACATTTGTCTTCTTCCATTGTTGTTGGTTGTTAATGTGTGTGTTACGAAATGCTGCATTTAGTGAGGCATGTTTTTTGTAGTGTATTATTTGTGGAAAAACAAAGTAAAAAGAAATAAAGAATTTGTAAACTATGTAATTTTGTATGAAACATGAAATACTCCAAACTACTGTAAGTGCTCAGAAATAACTTTTATTTGTTTCCACAAATCATAAATTTTACATGAGTAAAATTATGTACATTTACTGGCAACTAGGGCTTGTGAAAAAGGTGTACTGTACTTTCTTTCCCAAATGGTATGTACTGTCTAAGATTGCAAATTTATTCAGAGAAACATAATTTTTACTACTCACCATGAATCACAGATCATTGAGGGTGCCACCATTTGATTGATATCATATATATATATATATATATATATATATATATATATATATATATATATATATATATATATATATATTGATTGTAAATGTCATGGTGCCAACAAATCTCAAAAAAGTTGGGACAGTTAACAATAAGAGGCTGGAAAAGTCAATTGCACTAAAAAAATTTAAAAATAAACAGCTGGAAGACCAGTTACCACTAATGAGGTCCATTGGCAACTTGATTGGAGTATAAAAAGAGCTTCTCGGAGTGGCAGTGTCTCTCTGAAGCGAAGATGGGTAGAGAATCACCAATTCCTCCAATGTTGCGCAGAAAGATAGTGGAGAAATATCAGAAAAGTGTTTACCAGCAAAAAATTGCAAAAAGGTTGAAGTAATCATCATCTACAGTGTAGATATAAACTGGAACACTCTGTGTGTGTAAGGGTCAAGGCCGAAAAATCATACTGGATGTAAGGGAAATCACAGAAAGGGCTCAGCAATACTTCGAGAAAACATTGTGGGTGAACACAATCCACCGTGCCAGCCGCCATTGCCAGATGAAACTTGACAATAGAAAGAAGAAGCCATTTCTAAAGCAGACCAAGAAGTGCAGGCATTTCTTTGGGCCAGGGGTTATTTCAAATGGAGTGTGGCAAAGTGGAAACCTGTTTTGTGGTCAGACGAATCACGATTTGAAGTTCTTTGCGGAAAACTGGGGCGCTATATCATACTGACTAAAGAGGACAAGGACAATCCAAGTTGTTATCAGCACTCAGTTTATAAGCCTGCATCTGTGATCATATAGGGTTGCATGAGTGCATGTGGCATGGGCAGCTTCCACATCTGGAAAGGCATCGTCAATGCAGAAAGGTATATTCAGATTCAATAACAACATATGCTCCCATCCAGGCATCATCACTTTCAGAGAAGATCTTGCATTTCGCAACACGATAATGCCAGACCACATGCAGCACCAATTACTACATCATGGCTGCGCAGGAAAAGGATCCGGGTATTGAAATGGCCAGCCTGCAGTTCACTTCTTTCACTTATAAAACACATTTGGCGCATCATAAAGGGGAAGGTGCAACAAAGAAAGCCCAAGACAGTTGTACAGTTAGAGAGACGCGTGTTAGCCAAGAATGGATTCCTATTTCTAAACTTGAGGAACTTGTCTCCTCGATCCCCAGACGTTTGCAGACTGTTGTAAGAAAAAGAGGGGATGCCTCACAGTGATGAAAATTGCCTTGTACCAACTTTTTGGAGATTTGTTGACACCATGGAATTTAAAATCAACATAGTTTTCCCTTAAAATGATACATTTTCTCAGTTTAAACTTTTGACCTCTTCTCTATGTTCTATTCTGAATAAAATATTAAAATTTGGCACTTCCACATAATTGCATTCAGTTTTTATTTACAATTTGTATAGTGTCTCAACTTTTGGGGAATTGGGTTTGTGTATATATATATAGCTGTTGCTGTAGCAGACCTACACCTGCATCATAGCATACTTGAAAATCTACAAATCCTCTTAGAAATACTTGTTTTGAATTTTGAAGTGACTTCTGTAAAGACAGAAAGTAACGACACCAAAGGGTGGGTATCTTTTGTGAAGCTGCCCATACTTAAAAGCACCTTCATGTGGATTTATGGCAACTTTGTTTTGTGCACCTCTGAATCTTTTCTTGGGTGTAGGTGGGGGAGCATGTCTCAGAAATGAACACCACCCCAAAGTACTTCACTGCTTTGTCTTAAAAATTACACACAACACACAACCGCAGCATAGAACACACACTGCATTGTATATACATGTGTATGTGCATAAATAAGATTAAAATATTGTTTGAAAATTGTACATGGACAATTTAATTAAACATTTACAAATGACTCCTATAGCCTTTAATGACAATCAAACACTTACAATCAACACCGACAATCAAATACGTAACGTATACCGCATTAAGCAACTTTTTTTAAGGAAGTGTTCAAGGATAGATTCTTAAAACCCAATGTAAAACCCTAGAATTGAAATGGTTGACAATAAAAAGGCTAGTGATGATAAGTGATGCCAGATAGTCTTGCCCGCGTCAGCCACAATTTGAGTGAGTCGTCCAAGCGCTGAAGTTCCGCTGATTGAAATGTTATCAGCAAATAGATGTCACACACAAACAGGCGGGCACATGTGCACCTTATCTTGTTCCTGAATGTCACCTGTTTTAATGAAACCCTCCTCTTATCCCCTTCCATCGCGCTTCCCTATAGTCCCTCAAAGTGAGTTTGGTGGGGATCAATCAGCGAAGCCAACAGTGCAAATTGTCCTCCTACATTCCTATCTCCTCACCGCACTCCAACTGTCTGCATCTGCTTACAGTCCGTGACATCCATATTGTCGCTTTTAAATGCTTTTAAAGGTTAAGTTCGAATTTTCCCCCCATCAGCTGTTTAACTATTAAATGTATTTAACACAATCCGCCAACGTATTTATTTATGTGACGTCTGCAATCCTGCTGAAAATGTAGCCGTAATAACAAAACCAAATGACAATAGTTGAAATGAGACATCTCTGCCTGTAACAATTCAAGTTTTTCAAACTCAATAACACACAGCATTACCAAATAACAAAAGAAGAATAGGCTGAAAATCTGTCATAGTTGCAGCCTTTTTTTTCTTCCTTTATTTACATGCAGAGCAGAGTAGTCCTCAGCAAAACTGCATCTCTAATCAATCTGGCTGCTCTTTCATAATGTTTGCTGGCTTCAACATTTTACACCCTCTTCAGAACATTTCTATTACCTGCTAAAGCCCGACATATGAAGTCTAACATAAGACTTGTTTGAGACTGATATTTAGTAAGTGCATCGCTTGGCAACAGTAGGAGTAAGAAAGCAATTTACATAGTGATAGACTGAAATGTTTTTTTCAAGGCCGATACCGATACTGCTTATTTAGTAGTCAAGGAGACCAATAACCGATAATTCAAGCTGATATTCATTTGCAGTAAAATAAAAATATTAGTGTCAAAATGTTTTTGTTTTTTTTAAACATCTAAAGAATTGACAGCGTTGGTTAAAAATTATATTTAAAAAATTGCAAACTGAGCAAGTAAATAGTTCCCTAAAGTTCTTTTACTGTAAATGGTTTTCCAAAATTTCATTATAATTTCTTATTTTATTTTATTAAAAAAAAAAAAAAAGTGTAGAGAGTTCCTAGTGTCAGCATCATTTTTTATAAAGTGGAAATTTAAATAAATCCATAAATGAGAAGTTCCCTGTATCTCACTGAGCGACAAATGCATGCGAATGTAGCTATTTAGGGGTTTTCGTCAAGGTTTGTAAAAAGGTTTCAAAAGATCTTTGCAGAAGACAGTGAAAAATTGTTTGAATATATTCAAAATGTCTTTGCGACAAGTAAAAACTGTATGCGGACATCTTACAAATCCTGATGAAAACCCTAAATTCGCTACGTTTGCAAGCATTCACCGCTCAGTGAGACACCAGCTTTAGATTCGTAAAAAGGCCGATGCCGATATTTGTCAAAATGCCAAATATTGGCACCGATAATCAGCCCAGCCGATAACTGGTTTATCCCTAAGTATGACTACCTCAAATTAGTCAATCGCAGGACCCAAATGTGTCAGTCCTCACATACTGTAGCTTTAGGAACTAAGTATTAGCCCCTGATGTTTTGTAGCTTTTGCAAGTGTGATTTGTAATAACATCTTTTGTTGCAAATGTTATCCTTATGACACTATCATCGAACTTCTATACAAAGCTTAGTGCAATAAAAGATGCATGCACCCTAATTCCTTTTAATCTCACCCGAGCCCTGACATTTTTGATCCTCTCTTTTCTTCCCCTACACTCAGCGTAATATTAAAAACTGAAGATATAAAGCCATGGCTTTTGCTTTAAAGGGGTGCAAATCCTTGTCATCTAACAATAATAACCGTTTGCACACAAACAACACCAACTTAGACAAAGAAGGAATAATAAAATGTTACGCCTTGACAGTCTTTGCCTTTTCCTCATATTGCTTTATTCCCCAATGTCACGCTTTGGAGCAACTTAGAACCTAAACTCTCCTCACATCAACCACGCTGTGCCAAGGTGAGACAAATAAGAATGGGAAATTTTAATTATTTGAGGCTAATCTTTCTTCCCCAACTCTGCACATATTTATGCAAAACATCACAGGCAAAAAGCTATTTGAGTGTTGTTGTGTTTCTTTTTGCTGCAAAATTGTTGCTGTCAACCAAGCCAAAGTGGCTAATTGTTTTCTAATAAGAGCTCACCTTTAATTTCAGTCAAACGAGGCAGTTGGTGCAGATTAGTGGAGACAATTTTCTGCTTCAGATTCCATTATTAAAACACTCCTGCTATGAGAAAGTTTCTCTTCATGAATAGACAAAATAATTAGCTTTATTTCCCCAACTTGAGCTTGGATTATTACCTTGGGGCTATTGTTGCTGTTATCGCCTCCTCTTAGTGATTCATTCAGAATGCTGAACAACTGTCAGAATTTAAAGTCAAGCATCAAGCTTTGGTGTAATTATACGCGTGCTATAAAAATAGTGTGAAACAGTTTTCAGATGACTAAACACAAAAACACCATCTATTGTTAGTATTAGATAATGCAACATTATATCAAGGCTCAACCTGCCGCTTGTTTGTATTAAGCCTGAGATCAGATCCTGAACAAAATGTCCGGCATCGCCATCATTGTGTGCGCTTTCACACGGCATCAGAAAATCTCACAATTAGTCAGATAATTACTATAGATGAGTCAGTGCCATTGTCATTGAAACTTTATTCAGTACAGTACATCTGTTTAATTTTAACTACATTTTATGAATTATTATAAAATTACTGTATTAATGACTAAAAGATGCAGCCATATTTCTTACTTTAACATTTTTCCACACTTATGTTATCAAGCATATAAAAACATGTTATTGTACATTTAGAAAATATATAAAATATGTGATTAATTATGATTTTAAAAAAATTATAGCATGACATACCTAATTTATTTATTTATGAAAGTACTGGTGGTATCGGGACTTGGTGTCGGGGACTGCTGAATAATTGAATACTTGGCTGAAAAACAGTGATATTTACACAAGTGACACAAAGAGCTATACATTCGTTGAGGAAGAAACACAAACCTTTAGAGGATTTACCAATCCAAGACATACTGGGGTAAAACAAAATGAACTGTAGCATTTGATGAACATATTATCAACTAAAAGTTTATTTTTTTAAGCAATACCTCACAATGTGCAACTGTTTATTTCAACACAATTTATAAAGCATAGCCCCTAAATAGTGTCCTTGCTAAAAGACCTTGTAAGATGATGCAAAGAAGTGCAAAAAGTGTCTTTACTTGTGAGGTGCATGAAAGAATACGACCAATGTAGCAGAGGTAAACTGCAATATTTTCTATGGGCTGTGCAAGCCCAAGGTTTGTCATTTAATACGTCACTGTCACATTTACCACCACTCCTCCAACCCTCCCTACTCCTCTCACCCTCGCTCAGGTTGCATTCACTTCTCTTTTCATGAATATTCTCTCCTTCAATGATTAATTTAATCCTGTTTCTCTACCCTCCACTGCACACACGCACACACCTGCAGACACACACAAACACTCAAAGGAGTACACATGCCACCGCAGAGCAATTTCTTCCAGTTTTCACTGTGTATACTTTATCTGGCACGTATGCCACACAGACATAATTCACGGACGCATGCTAACAAATTAATTGTGTGTATGCGGGGAGACCTGTGCTCGTTCGTGTGTGAACGATGCATAATTCGGAAATTGCTTTGTGGGATGCCATGAGAGAAGCGCTACTTTACTTGGCATGTCAGTGTTTGTATGTGTGGATTTGAGGATGTAAATAAATGTTGGTGAAAAGAAAGTATACCTGTCATGTCACCTCAAATAAAGCCATGGAATTCCATATCCCGCCATTTTAACTGGAACTGAATTATATGCGACTTTTTCTCTTTAAAGTTGAAGTCAACCTTAAACATTTCTTGACAATAGTATGTTATATGTGAGCTCACTAGTCTAAACATGACATTCTGATTAACTCATTTGCTAACAAAAACATATAAATATGTTCTGTTTAAAAGTTTTAAATGTCCCAAAGACGTATTTATATGTTTTTAATGTTTAAAAAAATAATAATAATAATTATGCTAAAGCATACAGAAGTCTTTGATGCAGCCTCTCAACTGCAACAAACTGTTGAAGAAATGGTAGTTATTACACAAACGGCCAGCAGGTGGCAGCAAAGCAAAGGAGATGAACCAGGCCCATGTTGAAAAAAAACCTCCTCAATTACTCACAATTCTAAATAGATTTGTGAATAATGATGAAACCTAGCTATATTTTAATGCTAACAGATAGAAATATACTTTTTTTCCTGATGAAAGAAGAGACTTTTTTTTTCTTTTGTTAGGTTCCATGTTTTTATAGCAATTGAACACAATATTCTGCGGGTCTTGCAAAATCAGTCAGAATCCAGTAAAACAGCCGGGAGCGAAGGGGATTGCTTCTGTGAAAATGGATGTGAGTGAATGAGTTAATATTACATTTGTAAAATATGAGTTATGAAGCAAAATCCAGCTGTTTTTATCCATCTCAGGGGGCAGCCATTTTGCCACGCGCTGTCGACTGAAAATGCCAACGCAATATTAACCAGAATGCCATATTTAGGCTAGTGGGGCTGCATAGAGCATATTGTCACCCCAAAAATTCTGGGGGTTGACTTCCCCTTTAAGTTACCATGGCGCATATCCTAATGTTGTCAGTTTAATCATGCAGTGTAAACCCAAAAAGTTTGCTAATTCTATCACAACCCTAGGTAAAATTTATATATATATATATGAACAACCAAGCAGGTGTGTATTTCAGATGGATTCATATGTGTACATTTGAGCCTATATTACCCACTTAAGAAATTGCTCCAACAAATTGTCACTTACACAACCCATGAACTAACTTTGGGACTCGTAACTTTGAAACATAACACACTCAAGCCATTTTGTCTTGGAATCACATCTCCATTCTGTGTGTGTTTGTGCGCAGGCCCCGGCAGACTGCGTCAGTGTGCACTGAGCTGCAGGCCAAGGTGCTCCAGTGTTACAGAGAAAATCCTCAGCAAACCCTGCGCTGCTCCAGTTTGGCCAAACAGTACATGACCTGTGTCCAGCAAGTCAAGAAGGTAGGCGAGAGCTTCCTGTGTGGGTGTAGGGTTGTGAGAGAAGCATAGGAAAACTTGCCATCCAACTAAATCTTTAGTTTGAGTTATACGATGATTTGCTGTAGACACTCAGTGGTCAACCTCCAATTAGCTTGTATCCAGCACATAATGAATATCCATCGTAGATAATAATAAAAGAATTACTTACTGTATAATAATAGGTACTTTTAAGTAAGCATCTTAGAGGGGATGTCAACCCAAAAATGTTCTTTACAATAATGTTGTATGTAGTGTTAATTTTATCCACCAATTTTAAATTCAGTCTCAGTTCTAGTCCAGTGTCAATCAATCTTGTTGGTTTTAATCAAATTTAGTCAATCTCATCCCATTTTTATTCAGTCAACTTTTAGTCAATTATAAATTAGCATGTTAGTCTTTATTTTAAACCAAGAAAACAATTTTATTGATCTAGTTTTAGTCAACAAAAGCTGTCAATGTTTTTAGTGTTTAATGTTGAACATTTCAGATCTAAAACTATTTCACATAAAATTTTCAAAACAACTTCAGACACAATTACAGTGGCTACTATGGCTCCATGCTACGAGCTAGTTAATTAGCCAGCATTAGTTAGCAGTCGGATTAACATTATTATTGGAACGTCAAAGCCATTGGATTAATGTTGATTTACCGGTACTTTTTTTTTTACTTTCACCGTGAATCCACCTCCTGTCTGTCCCATGTGTTTGTGCACGTTGCACTCGCTAGCTCCAGATCTGAAAGGGCGTGTCACTGTGTCAGATTAGCAGAGACAGGATTTCGTTCATGAACTAAAATGTTTAGTCCAGTTTTTATTAAGTGAAAAACATTTTTGTCTTATCTTCATTCGTCGATGAAAATAAATACTGATTTAGTCCCCCTTATTTGTTGATTAATGAGGGTTTTAGTCTAGTCTAGTCTAGTTTTCGTCCGGTGAAAAATGTGTGTTGACGAAAATATTTTTTAGTTTTTGTTGACGAGATTAAACACTAGTTGTGTGCAGCCTTATTAGGCTAAATTTGAATATTGCGTTTGTGGAACATTAATTGATGAACAAGATGGACTTCACTTTCAAGAACACAGGAGGAAAAGACTTTTGAGACCAGACCAGTTAGACTCGAGAGGAAACTGTAGCACTGATGTAAGAATAAGACAATAAAATCCTTTCAATATTTGCAGCAAATCTGTTGATGTCCAAGAGAGAGGAATTGCTCATTTGACAGTTTTTAACTCCAGCCGCCAATTGTGTTTGGGCTTTTTTTGATGGAAAGATTACACCCTTATTAGTCTATTGAAATCAATTTTGTCCATTCAAACCTTGAGCGATGCATTCGGCTCCTTCTTGACATTTTCACTATTAGTCTTCATACCCACAGCTTATCTCCAAAGTGCTTATTTCAAACCAATTTTTCCATCACACAAACAATGACAAAACCCAATGATATGGAGTGAGATAAAAGGAACAAAGCAATAGTAGTTGGGGAATTTTGCTGTTTAAATAGTCCACAAAATCGTGGCAAACACTCACAATAAAAGCCATCTGTCTTTTCAAAGTGCTTCAAAGAACCCTTTTGCCTCTTGAATTGTGTTCTTTGTGATAAAGCTTTCTATTTATGTTTACAAATACAGCTATTTTTTGGGGGGAGGCGTGCTGGGGTTTATTCAGATTGAGACTTGATAAAGGGCACTTGTTTCTCGGTACTTTTTCATCAAGCATTACAGTTCTTTTGAGTTTAGTGTGCAGCATGATCTCTCTTGATTCTCTACGCCAGTGAATTAAACAAAGGAGTGATGCAACACATTAACTTCAATTAAGTGATACTTTAAGTCTTTAAATCTACATACTAGTTCTCAGCCTTTGCACATGTTTTGAACATGCATTTAGAAACAAATCTATAATTTTAGCTTACAGTGATTTTAAGACAAGAAGTAAGTATTGGGGTAGGTATACTGAACCAAATTACAATTTCACAACTCGCAGAATGAATTTGCACATAAATGTGTCCTATATCCAAGAATTTAAAGTCCTCTCTCTACCTTCAAGTCCATTTGTTCTAGGGATATCCCGATCCAATATTCGTTTTTGGTATTGGCTCTTGATCCGGCTCTTTTGTGAGTATCGTGATCAGACCGATCCAATTACAGGTGTCTTTGAGGCGTCTACATCAGGGGTGTCCAAACTTTTTTTGTATGAGGGCTGCATACAAAAAAAATGGAAGGATGCAAGGGCCACTTTGAAAGTATTCAATTTAAATTTATTAAACATGCTAGAATCAATCAAGTAAACAATTATATATTGTTTATATTTTCTGGTGAATTTGATAAACTTAGAAATAGTTCAGGGTTTTTCCAAATTTTGGGGTGGCCCACAGCCCCGTATTGCACTGAAATTGTTATACAACAATATTTTAATCCGTGTATGATTCCTTCCACTCTTTAGGGTTGAAGTAGAAAAAAAAGAATCCATATTGGATCATTATAGAGCACATCTTTAATAAATCGGATCAGAGGCCAAACAATCCTGATCGGAATATCTCTAATTAGTACTGAAGCCTTACAATAGTTAGCAGCCATGTAATTGACTTGTATCAGGACATTTTTTAATGGTTATTCTTTATGGTATTATTATATAGACTTCACAAAGATGGTATATCATTTAAGTTTCCTTAAATTTCCAAAGGACAGAAAGGTCAGAAACAGAAATGTTTGATTCTTGCCAAGTTTTCAACCTTTCTGTATGAGGATCATCTATGAGATGATATCGCTGTTTTGAAGACCGACTCGTGCTTATCTTTTGAACATTGGGATTTTCAAATTGACCTTTAAACTTCTGAAGAGCGCTCTTATCGTAGGCTTAAACTTAAAAAGGCACTTAAATGTTAGATTTACTATACAGCTGAAGAGATGTCAAATGTTCACGATTTCATGGCTTTGTTAAATTACAACCTTGCAATATGACTAATCCTCTTTCCCTCATGTCCATTCTGCATGCCATTCCTGCTGCTGTCACTGTTGATATATTTTTTTCCCCCGGTTCCCATCCTCCACACATCCATCTAGCCTTATTAAGACCTCTTCCACTGCCTGTCAATTCACACTTTGTCACATTAGCCAGTGCATTAGTTCTGCTCCGCACTGCCGGCTATGGACCTCTGTCATGTCTTTGCAAGGTTTGCTTAACATGACAGGTGCTAGCCCTGCCCCTGCATGCATGCATACAGTATGTATCTATAGATATGCAGATTGATTAGATGAATAGATTGATAGAAAAATGTGCACCAATCTGTCCATACTGCTTTTCTATTAATAGATTTTACTGAGTCAGCTGCTTGACACTTAAACAACACTTACAAACGTATAAAAGTTTCAGTATTGGTGCAGGTGGGGTCAAGATGGAGCACTAATGCTCAGCTGCATGTGATGAAGAGTGCAGATCCTTTGACTTCATTAGGAAGTATTAGTACACTGTGCCATTAATGAATATAATGGCAAATTGCTGTTGCCTTTAAAAAAAATACATTTAGTTTTGTCTTTTGTGACTAAATATTTGATTAATGGAACTTATTATTGCTTTACAATGACTGTTGAGTTGATAGCCAATTACCGAATAGTGCATTGCTGTTGATTCTGTTTCCACAACTCAATGGCAGGGTTATTATTACCTTTGTGGAAATTCTGTGTTTTTTAATCCTGTGACTTTAAATAGACAGACTGCAAAGAAAATACTTGGGATGTTATTTAAAAGATTATATAATATACCTTATATATAAATGATACTTTTTTTCTCAGCTGTGATTAGAATATTAAGTCGACACGAAAGCTTATTGCTTTGCCACAGCCTCCTGACAGTTTAGACTGTTCTTGTGTTTGCTTTGAAGGATTTTCTAAAGCAGCCAGGTTCTTCCTAGCTACTTCACTCTTTTACTATGAAAAGGAAAATTTTATTATGTGTCAAGTAATAATTAATAGGGGAACCTGAAAGTGTCCGTTTTCTTGATATTTTTGGTATGAAAAACTGAGAGCAATGTTTTAAATACGATTTTAACAATATTAATTTACATGCAGCTATAAGAAGACTTATCAGTCAAATGATGCACTATACACAAACTAGCAATCACCATTACAAAACACCCCAATTGTTTAAACTGGTGTGACCTATTTTCCATCGTTTAGAATTCCAAATTGGAAAAATTGTTGGGTACAACTCAAAGAGTTGGCTGAAGTAGGCTGTGTACATTATATATTATGATGGATGAATCAGTTCCTTTATGTCAGTCACTTGGCAGAATCTGCCAGTGCAACCAGCATTCTGCTATCTGCTATTTTATGCCAGTGTCTGATCTGAGCATCACATTAGTTCATCTATCTCACTTTTTCTGTCGCCAAATTCACTATCTACAGCAGCCAAGCTTTTATAAAACTGTATGTAATTCAAAAGTTATTTTATGTTTTATGATTAATGTATAAGTGCACGCACACACACATGCAGGCCTTAAACCTGGTCTCTGCTATCGCCCCCATCCATGCCTCTCCTGTCAGTGTCTGTCCCAGGTTGAGTCATTGTCATGCATATGGGACCTTAGGTATGTGTGTGGTGCGCTTAATGATGTGGGGTGAATGTCAGCTCACTAGGCAAGGCAAGGCAAAACAGCTTTATTTATATAGCACATTTCATACACAAGGTACCTCAATATCTGCTCCATATAAACAAAAGCTCAATACCTAAAAGCATTTAAAAACAGAACTACTAAAGCAAAGAACACAAAAGTACCTTATTGAAGTTATACTCAACACAAATATGAATGCAACACTTTTGTTTTTGCTCCCATTTTTTATGAGAGGAACTCAAAGCTCTAAAACTTCTTCCACATACACAATATCACCATTTCTCTCAAATATTGTTCACAAACCAATCAAAATCTGTGATGGTGAGCACTTCTCCTTTGCCGAGATAATCCATCCTCACGTGTGCCATAGCACATGACATCTAGATGATGATTAGACACCATGATTAGTGCATACTGTAGGTGTGCCTTACACTGCCCACAATAAAAGGTGCAGTACATTATTTTCAGTCGACAGCGAGTGACAAAATGGCCACCTCCTGAGATGGATAAAAAACGGATGGATTTTGCTGCACAAACTAGTGTGGGTGCTCAGAACATATTATTGCTAGGAAAATGTTTGGGTTGACTTGCCTTTTAACTCATTCACTGCCATTGATGGTTATAGACGTCAAAAATGTATTAGAACTATTTCTATTAGTTGACAATTTTTCTACTTTTGTTAACAAGAGTATAAAAACCTGTTTTTTTTTATTGTACATTTAGAACAGATATAAAATTTGAGATTAATTGTGAGTTAACTAGTGAAGTCATGCGATTAATTACGATTAAAAAAATTGAACCGCCTGATGCCCCAAATTTTTAGTAATGTTTAAGTCAAACAAAACATGTTATTTGAATTAAGTGGTAATCAGGTGATACATTTTTTAATTGTAATTAATCGCATGACTTCAATAGTTAACTCACGATTAATCACATATTTTATATCTGTATTTCTAAAAAAAAAAAAAAACATCTAGGTTTTCATACTCTTGTTAACAAAAGTGGAAAAAAAATTAACTAATATAAATAGTTCAAATGAATTTTTGACGTCTATAGCCGTCAATGGCAGTGAATGAGTTAATAAATGCAACACAAATATCACATTTATAGAGATCATTGTTGTTCATTTACAGTTAAATATGAAACTATCAAACTTATGTTTCTGCAAAGTCTTTGTAAATGAGTTAAAAGTATTTTCCTATTCTCTTTCAACATCTACCAAAAGCCCCCATTGTCAAAGTCACATTGAAGAACAAATGTTTCCCAGACCACCACTTTCTGCAAGTGTCATCACCCTCCTCCACAACACTCACTGCCAACCATTTGCGGGATGCAAATGCTATTGCTGCGCCTTTTTAAAATCAACCACAGGGGCCCACCGCATCTGAGAGACACTTGCCTTTTTATTCCACACTTAACCCACTTAAACCCATCAGTCTCCTGGAGGAAGCATTTGTCCACCCTGGTGTGTGCGTGTGCACTGGCCTCAGAGATGCTCGATTAAGTGCCACTCTGGTTTTACAGTGATTACGGAATATATTGCTGCAACAAGTGAGTGGAACGAGTGTATTTCTACATTAATATATGATGATAAGTCTAAAAGGAATACAAAAGCCTACACATATATTTACTGTACATCAATTAGATACTACTGAATATATTTCTATCTTGTCGTCATTAAGGCCGTGTTTACTTGACAGCAATTTAGCTATGATAATTCTGTATATGTGATACATATATATATATGTCACACTGTAGTAGGTGTTATAGTTGGTGGAACCAAATTAATCATACAAATTGTAATAACATTTTTTTTTTTAAGGACAGAGAAACCCTTAAATTTGAACGCTTTATGAAAGTTGAGTGTCGCTGTCATATTCAGAGGAACAGCGTAGTGCTTGTTTTAACATCGGATGCTAAAAAAGCACAGACCGTAGTAGATTGCGAAAATAGGCACACAAAAAGAGTATTTGACCACATCATGACAAACTCTGACAAGAAAGAAGCAGTCGTTTGCAATAAATGGCCTTTATTGCGAAGCCACACAAGCATAAAATAGCATGCGCAAGCCAGACTCAATATAACAACTCGTAGCGTGTTATACACAAAATATTTTTTATTCCAATGCTTACATTGTAAGTCAAATGGTAAATAGAGGGAGAAAAAAATCTTCTTGTGTTTTTATGTAATTTTTGCATATTAAACATATTTGCATATTGGACATTTGGTTATACAAGATCATGATGACTTGGGTTGTTCTTCCTTTGAGTACTCAACCATGCAGAGTACCGATACCTATTGTATGTTTGAAATTTTATTGAACACAATGACAAAAAATTGTGAGCAAAAGTCCGCTCTTTCTGACGCAGATGATTCGCTGATGTGTCAAACTGCTGCAGTACAGCCAACTACTGCCGAGGACTCACTCATTGTCAGTATTTTTTGCCTTAAGTATTGGTGTCTGGTGTCGGCAGCCTCCACGAGTACCCAATTCCTTAAAATAAGGCTGTATCGGCCTGATATCGATACCTGGTATTGGTACTCACCCAACCCTAATGATGACAATAAGTTAAAGCAAGACAGCTTTGTTTGTGTAGCGCATTTCATACACAAATTGCTATTAAAAAAAACTAAATACTTAAATTAAATAAAATAAGACTTTTAAAAGCAAAGTGTGGGGGAGAAAAGGAAGAATTTTAAGACATTTTTGTAACACATTTTTGGGTGGTCTATGACCTACTGTACAGTAAAATCTTCGCTAGTATTTAAAAGTATTTTGTTTTGAGTTCAATTCTTCAAAAGTGTTTACAAATTCTCAACATGTATTTTTATTTTATTAAAAGTATTTTAATTAGTATCATTTTTATTTTTGAATAATACAAATAAAAATCATTTGAAATAGTTTCGCTGTCAACTTATAATCCACTATACGCTGCTTTGTACTAATATGTAAGCTTTTGCTGTGGTATTGTTTCAGCATTGTGAAGGTAGAGTATCAAAATCAAAATTTTGGCATCATGGCAACACCAGTACAAATATTAGCATCAACTGTAAACGTTTCAACTGTTGTGAGTGTTATTTATTGAATTTCCTGATACATTACTGTGCTTGGAGACACACTTGGAAGTAAAAAATTGACATAGGCAAGCATGTGTGAATATCAATATTTGCGTCTCTATCTCTCTGCATTCCATCCCACCTCTCTGTCATCCATCATCACCAAGGCGACCATGCTGTGAAGGCACAGACCACATCAAGATTAGCTGTTTTCTCCTCCACACACACCCCCATCCTCCACAACATTGGCTGAAAGCTATATCATTGAGACCAGCGAAACCTCTCGCCTTTGCCGCCGCTCTCCACTTCCATGTATCGCATGATCAATTTCCCCCTGCTTGTTTCAGCTGCAATGTGCTTTTTTTTTTCATTTTATGCCAGGCACGCTTTATTGGAGAATTGTGACTCAGCGGGTGAAGTTGTTCATTTACTCATACCGGCAGATCAAATTAGTGATTATCATGTTCACTATCATTAACATAGTAGTTGCCCAAGCATGCTTGCATATGGCTTAAAATGTTTTTTTGTTTGTTTGTTTTTTTGGGAAAAAATTAAAATCCATGAGGTAATTAGTTCTGGCAAATAAGCACTTTCAAGAGTGTTGACGTGATTTAAGGGAGAAATATTGGCCAAAGAAAAAGCTAATATATTATGTATATATATATAATGGGTGTCAAAATTTAACACGTTAATAGCACTCTTTTTTTTTTTAACACTCGATTAACGAACCGCCCCTTATTTGGAAAACCTCAACTAAGGGAATTCCAGTCACGACGCAACAAAAACGTCCAGGTCAAAAACTACCCAAGAGAAATGCACTAGAGCTAAAACACACAATGTTTAGGGGCAGAATGTTATCGTGGAGGAGCCATTTGGACTGTGTAGCACTTCCACCCGTTCTCTGCTTTGAAAGAACGCGAAGGTGAAGGACTTAGCAAATGTTGTAATTGGCGGGAGGCTTACAAAGTGTGGTCTTTCTGAGGCGTCGTAGTGCGTGTGCTTTAAAATGCACATGCCTATAGGTTTGTTGCATTCTATTAGTTCACCACTAGATGACATTAAATTCTACACTGTATCTGTTTTTATTTTCACTTCTCGTCATTTATTAATTTATTTATTTTTAATTTTGGCCGTTTTAGTCCTCCGTATAAGGTACCCTCTAATGAATGTTAGCATGTTCATTCTAAAATTCACCAAGACAAAACAATTAATAGATCAATTTAAGTCTGGACAGCAATGTGGAATAGTAGTTTGCGTGTCTGTCTTCTCTGTTCTAGTTTTCAGGTACCGGTACTCTGGTTTCCTCCCACATCCCCAAAACATGCTTATTCGGTTGACTGAACATTCTAAAGTGCCCATTGGTATGCTTTCTGTGATTGATTGGTGACAAGTACTGGGTGTAGCCTGCCTCTGGCTCAAAGTCAGCTGGGATATGCTCCAGTTCACTTAGAACAATAATTAGGACAGGTATTATAGAAAATGGATGCATGGGTGCAGTCAATTTCAAGAGAGAAAAAAAACAATGTGGCAAAATTACAGAAAAACATCTTTAACGTTATTAATTAAAAAAAAAAAAAAAAAAAAGATCTGATCAACACTGATCAACAAAAAGAGTTTTTCATATTCAATATTTAACAGCTTCTCGTTTAATTACATTATGACCGTTTTGCCAGCTATTTGAATAAATGAAGAGCAAAAGTGGTTAAGTCAGTCAGTAAAACCAAAAACATCCAAGATGATTGAAGAGCTGTTGGTCCCGTACATCTAAAGGGTAACGAACTGTCTCACTCGATGGCCTAACAGGGAGTCTAATCAGTGACCTTGTGTGTGTTTTGTTTAAAAAACAAACAAAAAAAAAAAAACAACCATAGCTCCACAATAGTGTCTGATTGACAGTGTTTGCCTGGCAACTGTCTCCTGGCCTCCCAAGAGAAAGGCAAGCTGAGTGCCGTTTGCACTGAGCAGAGAAGACAGTTATTGATTTCTAGTTGTCTATTATTTTTGTTTTTCACCGAGAAACGGCTGAGTGTTTTTATATTTTATTTATTTTTTTCATCATGTGCGTTAGTGTTAATGTCGCTTCATATATTGCCAGATGTGTGTTCAGGTGCGGTTGCTTATTAACTGATGACTGTGGAAGTGTGAACACAGCCTGCGCGTGTATCCTGTTGCTTTGACATGGCTGCCGTTTTAGATTTCCAGTCAACCAATGTAACAATTCTCCGACACCTCACGCTGCTCACTAATTGGATGGAAACTAGCAGGGAGAAGAAATGCTTCTTTGCTGTGTGTATTTTGTGTGTGGGTGGAGGAAAAAAAGGTCTTCTGTTTACATCTAACATCAACAAACTTTTTCATCTCACGTAGTGATATCAAAGTGAAGTTTTATGTTCAACTTTTTTGTCTAAATCTTAAATTGATGATATTCCTTGATTCACGTCATGCTGTGAATGGGAAGTTTAGGAGCCTAAACTTTTCTACAGAGTAATATTCCCTGGGGCTTTTTAGATGTTTGTTTTCTAAAAATATTGTAGACATTTATTTGAATAAATATGAACAGCGAGCCCATTTTTGCTGGGTGGTGACAGATACTAAAAGATTGTGAACATGCATCCGATGTCGGAATTGTTCAATACTTATCAAAAGATTATTTTGACTGACATGCGTAAAATGTTTGTTCACTGTTGTCCTTTTTCTACTAGATATGTGTTTAATGCAGCAACAATAAATTTGCTTAGTTTGTGCTACGACTTTTTGTCAATAGGATGTTATGTGAGAACAACTGAGAACCTTTGCTGTACTCAACTATTCTCTAATGCACAACAGTGGGCTTTTACTCGACCTAATATGTTGTACAGCCCGCTTATGCCACCAAACCTGCCCTGTATTTGTTACAAAAAAAAATTCTCCAGCATTTCCCAGATGCTCAATCAGATGAAGCTCTGGGAAAACCAGAGGGCCGAGTTAACACCTTGAACTCTCTGCCATACATCTTCAACAATACTGTAGCGTCGTGCATTCTCCTACTGGCCCTTCCAACATGAAATGTTGTGACTATTAGTGGTTTGGCTGAATTTCGAAATGGTCATTTTATGCGTTGAAAACTAGAAAAAAACAAAGAAATACTGGACTCATGCACGAGCCAGTATGTCACTTGGCACAATTTTAGCCACACCACAAAAACTGGGAAACTGAACTGGTGAAAACATTTCAATGCTCCACAACTAACTCATTCACTCCCACCCATTTTCACTGAAGCAACCCCCTTTGCTCCCTGCTGTTTTACTGGATTTTGACTGATTTTGCAAGGCCCGCAGAATATTGTGTTCTATTGCTATAAAAACATAGAACCTACCAAAAGAAAGATTACAGTCTCTTTCATCAGGAAAAAAAGTATATTTGTATCTGTTTCCGTTTTGCAGCAATTAGCATTAGAATATAGATAAGTTTCATCATTATTCACAAATCTGTTGAAAACACTGGCAAAAGGAGCTTGTTGCAACGTGGCCCTGGCTGATCTCTTATACTCTGCTGCCACCCGCTGGTCGTTTTTTGTAATAATTACCATTGCTTTAAACAACCTCTTATGGTGAGAAGCTGCATCAAAGCTTTATGTATGATTTAGCATAAAAAAAACGTAAAATATGTTTTTGGGAAAGTATTAAAAAAAACTTATTTATACCTTTTTGGGTTTGAATGAGTTTATACTAAAAGCTGCTCTCTGTAACAATTTGACCCAAAATATCTTTACAATAGCCTTTTTATTTGCCAATTTATGACTGAAACATCTTCTAATTAGTAGATTAACACCTAGACAATAGTTTTCAAACCGAATTCGGATTCAAATTTCCACCCTCTGTCTGCAGATGTGACATCATGTGCACTTTTTGTGTGCGTGAAAAAGGGGCTGCATAGTTTTCATTTTTCAGCCACAGGTGGCAGTTGTGATTTGAAATTGAATGTTCTGCGTTCAGTTGCTTTAATTAACACAAAATGTCCTCAATTACATCCAACATGGTTTTCAGTATTTTCAACAATTGTCTTCAAACATAGATTATGTCTTTAGAAACAGATTGCTGTATTCACATGCATAAATGACCTTAAAACAGTTTAAACTAGGGATGGGTGTGTACCAATACCAGGTATCAGTACTGGGCTGATAGCTGGCCTTATTTCAAGGTTTTGGGAATCACAACTGCGGACAATACCAGTATCGGCTGCCCTTTTGTGGCTGTTTTACGATCAGGAACTAGAAATTGGAGGAATTAAAAAATAAAAATTCCATTCTTTTCTTGCAATTTTAAGGGGAAATGCTACATTGGGATGTATAAGTCTTTCTTTAAAATTGTCATTGTTTGGGGGGGAAATTTTATGTATCAAAAATACTATTGCTCACTACTCAAGAGTTGAGTACTCGTACTTGTATCAGTCTGAAAATAAGTGGTATCGAACATCCCTAGTTTGAACTGAACTTTATTTTCATGATTCCTATTACAGTTTTGTTCAAGTGTGTTAATGTGTGTACATAGCAGAGCAGTGTAGTCTTAAATCTAGGGCACACCTAGAGCTGGAATATTTGGCTGCCCTCCCTGCCTGAGGTGTCGAGCATAAAAAGCTTCTCCTGTCATTAAATTATCCAAGTGTGGATGGCAATGGGCCAAATGGGTCATATTGAGCTGTGTGTACTGTGGGAGGTGCTCGGGGTCAGTTTTAAATCCTGCAACGACTTCATACACTATGCATGAGGCATAATATCCTATCAAATTGCCAAGTATTCAGGTGACAACAGCGAGTCGCACGTGCGCACACCTTCAAATAGAACTGCCTTCACACAAATGGAGTCTTTTCCAGCAAACAAACACAGTCCCCCTTTTATGTTTCCGAACGTGAGTGGAACAGTCAAGCTAAGTCCCCTTGTCACATTTGCCGCTCATCTTCCAATTCAGTGGCATGGGCTGCCATGCCCTCGGATGTACTTGGCAAGTAAGCAACTAACCTGCCCGCCAGCATATCTGCTTGCCAGAAGAGCATCGAGGTAGTTTGCATGCCAACTTGCCTCCCCAGCAGCCACAAGCTAATGCTTCACTAACCTTGTCACCCTGTGTCTCCTCCTGTGATCGTGTGTTTGGATGTGTATTGACACAGGCGGTGCTTAGTTGCACCCTGCAGGGACTTCTCTGCACCAACTAGCACAATTCTTAATGGTTATATCTCTTTTTTCCAGCTACAGTGGCGTGTCTAAGGTTGGTCCATTTTGTGCCAGAGCAAATAATAAAAGTATTCTGTTCCAGAATCAAACTGCCATCATCATAAAACCTTTATTAAAGGGGACGTTGATTTTGAGTATCTGATGATACTGAGTTCTGATCCCATATATTGGCCATGGTGTAAGAAGAAAAAAGGAGAGCACATCCAAATTGTAACAATTGTTGTAATTTTATTAATTTCAATAAAAGCATTCCAACATGTTAACTTTTTATTTGGCTATAAATCTAGTGCAGCAGTAATTCAAACCAAGTAAACAAATACAATCTTTTTATAGCCCCATTTTCACACTGCATTTGCTCAGTATGAAAGGTTGCGCGGCACGGCAGGGCAGAAGCACGACGGCACTCTGGTTGCCAGCGTGCCTATAGTTGGAAATGCACCTCCACAAGATGTATCTGTCATTGTTGCAAAAGAAGATTCATTTTGAGGAAGAGGAAAAAGGGAATGGCTGCATCCTTTCCTAATGGTTCTGTGGGAATTAAAAAATAATAATCTCGTCTATGAGCTGCAGTTCTTCCAAGAGTGCTTCGAGTTATAGTTCAGTATTCTGCATATCATCTATTGTGCGTCCCAACACTCGGGATAATGAGACACCGTAACCCTATTGAGATATACTGTAGAAGACAGATGGATAAACAACCAAGATGATATTTCTTCTGATCATGTCTTTGGCAGTTAGCACATGCAAAATGTGGATTAAAATTGAAATTAAACTACACTTCACAGTTGGCTATTTTCAACCCCATTCTACACTGTCTGCAACGGTCGCTCTTCTTCATGAGTAGGCTGTCACATCAGTGTGTAGCCTCGGACGAAGCATTCAAAAAAACAAGTTAAGATAGCCAGAAGCCCTCGGCTTTATGGTCCATTTGGTAAGCAACTGAAAAGCATTTATTTTCCAGTTTGTCTGAACGAGCCTGTTGTAGGACTTCTTCTACAGAAGCACATTTTAGCACTTGATTGGATGAGTTCTTCTGCTGCACTGCATTCATGTAAAGTTTTGAAATAAGCCGCTCAGTTCTCATGTTCTTCCACCTCTGTCTTGCAGAGCTCACTGACCAATCACGGATAAGGAGCCCCAAGCAAGAAAGCATGAAGAGCAGAAGTGAAGAAGGAGCATGTCAAATCCATCTCAGTTTTGCCTCCCTCTGTGCTTACTGTTAGACAACCATCTATTTATTTTTTTAGCCGCCACCACTGAAGAGCCTCCCTCTCTTTTTTCTTCACTCACCATCCTTCTGTTTTTTTTTTTTTGTATGTGTGTGTGTATTATCTTGATTTGTCTCTCTGGAGTGTATGATGCCTTGATTTATTGTCAAGTTGCACAGGCACACCTCTGCCTTCCCGGAAATAAATCCAGGTGATCCGGTGGTGGAGACTACAGCTTGTGTGTGTCATTTGTGTGGTGTGTGAATGTGTGCGTGATGGCTGTCTGGTCACAGGATGCTAATAACGACTGGAAAGGGGCTTGTGTGTGCAGCCGTCTTACAAGGCCCAGAGGCTTGACTGTGTGCCGTGCTTGTGATTTCATTAAGAAAGAGAAGCAAAGGAAATGAGGTATAAATGAAGTGGAGGACAGATGAATAGTGAAGTGAGCATGTATTAATGTGTTTGTGGGTGTGTGTCTCTCTATGTTAATCATGCTGTTCCGCTATAGTAAATCTCTGTGCATTGATGTGGTCACGCGAAGGTAGGCAGGCCACATATTGTCCCTGCTGCTGTTACCATGGTGACTGTGTTGGTTTGCGCTAACAGGAAGGTGTGGAGGAACCTTCCAGATAACCCCCGAGGTCAGCACACGGAAGTACAACTCACTGCACCACTGATACTCGCACACTTAACCCTACCACTCTGTGTGTGTGTGTGTGTGTGTGTGTGTGTGTGTGTGTGTGTGTGCGTGCGTGCGTGCGTGCGTGCGTGCGTGCGTGCGTGCGTGCGTGTGTGTGTAAGGAGTGCCACGGCAAAGTGGAGACACTAAGCTAATGCTGTATGCTAACACCTGTAGCTGTAATGTATGCTGATTTTTGACATTCTTACGCCTATAAGGGCTGGGTTTAAAAAATCGAATAATCAATATCGAATTGATTTTCCTTTTCCAGGCCAATATCGAGTCATAAAACCATGAATCGATTATTTTATATATCTCTCTTTCCCACAAATTGTCAAAGGGATACTTGACTCATTGAGCCATTTTCAGCAGTAAAAAGTGTGATAACTTCATCATTTTTCATGTACATTTAATACCTTTAACTCTTTGACTGCCAAAAACGTTAAATCACGTTTGGTAAAATCCTACGGAGGACTGCCAAAGACGTTAAAAGACGTTCACTATGTTTTTTTATTTGTTTTTTTGGAAACGGGTGGAGGAAAGCCTTGGCCAGCTGTGCTGAAAGTATCAAACAGATCTAGTTAGTATAATGACTATTTTTGGGCACTAGAGGGCAGCGATGACTCTTTGGACAAGATTGGGTAGGGCGTCAGTAAAAGACGTGAGGCGGAGCTAGAGTGTTGAGGGGAAAATGGCTGAGAAAGCCATAATGGCGACCGGTTGCAAGCAGCTCACGCTTGAGCATTTTTTTCAAAGACGAAAAGCATCGACCAATGCTAAAGAGCACATTGATGACGACGATGATGATGATGGTGACTCCGAGGTTGACGGCGAAGTTGGAAGCGTTGACGCGGCGGCTATGATCACGTCATAAAGCCTCACCGGCTAGCGATGCTAACGCCGGAAAACGCGGAGCACAACCGAGCACTTCTGCTCAGGCGGACGTTCAATCGGACGACGAGTCCAATGCATATTCATTGGAGGAGTGGGTACAGTCTGATCACGGAGAAGACGCTGGTTCTGGAATACGATGCCACCATGAATGGAGTGGATACGATGGATCAGAACATCTCTTACCACCCGGTATAGGAACAGAAGGACATGAGGAAGCCAGATGTAACACCACCGTAACGTCACCGTATCATCATCCTGAGAGTAGACTTGATGGCAACATGGCCAAACACACTGCAGTATATACTTGCTATTCCCCGGAAAAAAAAGGCCGGCAAGAAAGTGTATCGTCTGCACGCGAAGGGGCCATCGCAGTGAAACTAATCTGTAGTGCAAATCCTGCTGCGTCCCCTTGCACGCAGGGGAGTGTTACAAAAAGAAAAACTGTATTTGAAACATCCACACAATTGTAAATAGTACCACGGTTGCACACATTTGTAAATAGTTTGCCAAATTGTTTTGTCAAATTGTTACACTGTTGAATGTAAATAAACGTATTTTGCTATCAAAAAACACTTTTTCATTGTTGGTGGTAGTGTTTTACAGAAGTAAAGCACTGTTTAGGTGTTTGTGGCATCATTCATGGAGAAAAAAAATGTGTCAAATTCACTAGAGTGCATGAAATAATATCGTTTCACAAAAAGCTTGATTTCTCCGTATTTTGTTTCAAAACAGAGCATTTGGGTGAAACTAACCATTTTCTATTGTTGATTACTGAAAAACGGAATAAGGTAGAAACAAACTTTTTTTACTGATGAAAGATGAGAGTCCAATCTTTCATTTGGTAGTATGTGTGTTTCCATAGTCCAAACACAAAATTTTCTGTGGACTTTGAAAGATCAGTCAAAATACTTAAATCGGTTGGCACCCACGGCATCCCTTTTCTGAAAACGTCTGGCAGTCAAAGAGTTAAAAACTAATTTACTAATTTTTCCATTTGCTGTCGACTGAAGATGACTTCACCTGTACTGAGGAAGTAGGAAACGACCAATCATGGCTCAGTTTACTGACCAAACCCAGAACCGCTGAAACTTGCTCAATGAGTCAAGTATCTCTTTTAAGAAAATATCATTTTAAAAAGCCAAATTTTTTGTATCTTACAGTTTTATTGAAATTTACTGTTCAGATGAATTTAAAAATATTTTCTTACATTTATGAAAGACCTGCCTTATTGCACTTTAAGGCAATTCAGAATATTTTTAATTTATAATTGCAATTATTGAATTTGAATTATATAAAATATTTAATCTCATCCTTACTGATGTCAATGTTTGTGTAACCCTTAAGTGATTAACGTGTTACTTTTATTCATATTTATTTAATATTATTCATTAATAACTTTTATTAATAATAATAAACTAAATCATTTGAGCAGTTACTACTTCCCCAAATTTACTTTGGAATTTTATATTTGTGGAATTTTTATCATGTCCTTGAAATTTAAGGTGAATTGATGTGCCATAATTAATTGATATAGGATTGGAGTAAATCAAATCAAATCGGGAAGAATTAAACTGAACTAAATTGAATCGATTGAGGAAATCAGAATTGATACCTAGCCCTACTATTAAGTATCGACTACATATTTGGATCCAGGCTGCATTTTTTATTTTTTTTTTTTAAAAACGTTTTTTTACGACCTTTACTTTAAATTTACCAATCGCGGACAGGCATGACACCCGTGAAAATACACAGTAGTTATAATACCTCCTTATAATACTCACCCAAGTAACTATATTTAATACTTTTTATGTAATTTGAATCTGTATAGAACTGTATTGAATCATATTAGCTGCCCATTTATTATAGGCCTAATATTGTACTGGGTTATTCTAAGTCCACAGTTTTTGTAATACTGATTGTAAGTTGTAGTGGTGTAAAGCTGTTAATGAAGTAGTGAGAAGTATTTTGACCCTATGATCAATACGTAGATCAGCTGTATTGATCACAATTTGGGCTTTCATCAATACAATCCATCAAATGTTACAAAAAAAAGCACAATTGTCCGGGTGTCCAATGATGTCATAATGATGATGACTTCAGGCGTGTGCGCATCTTTTCATTCGGTCGTCGCATGTGTGGGTGTATGTGTGTTTGAGACTCAGTCAATACCTCCTACTCTAAGCGCCACTTCTTCACCAAGGATTTGTCTGCTCTGACCCAACAGCCATCAGGCACATATTGCCTATATTGAACTGGTGCCGTATTCGAGTTTCAGCCAGTGACTCTTATATATCTCCTCTCTCCTTGACATTTCTTTACAAATACCAGCTTCTATTCACTCTGTTATTGCCTTCTCCTGTTCCGCCATCCTCCGATTAAACAAGCTCGGCCACTGCTGTGTGCCATTTGGTTTTTATTACAAGCACGTGGCCTTTAATTAAATGGACTGATTTGGAAAAATATGACGGATATTTGGGCGATATATATCAGATAAGGGAGCACAATGGGTGAGAAGAAAATAGACGACTGGTCCTTATTGAATGTGGTCGGGGTGTGAAATTTGATAAACACAGACCTGATGCAGGTCTGGTGTTTGCTTTCTCAGGGAAGCTTAGCTTTATTTAATCCAGTCATTTAGGATCTCTTCATGCACATCACATGCTTGTCATCATATTTCCCCCTTCCGAGGATTTTTTAACCCTATAAAGCATGAACCATGAAATATATGAGAGAAAATTATATTTATTGGTCCATTTAAACAATTTTTTTTTTTTGGGGGGGGGGATTGACTTCCACATATGATTTTTGATTTGTGTCATATTTGATGCTTTAATGCTTTAAATTTGTACATTTATAACTGTTCTGTTAGTGATTTAAAGTTAAAATGTTTTCAATTAAGGTAGATTAAAATTACGTTAGTAAGTCTATAAATAGTTACTACATAACTCTTTATTTCATTGTAAAAAACAAAACTAACTAACAAATTTCTGTAGCATTATTATTTGAAAAGATGTTTATTTGGTTATGTTTATAGCGTTTAACTTAGCACTCGCTAATTGCGTTAGCCTAATGTCATTACTGTAAGGGTTGAGGTAATGTTTGATTGTTTAGTCAATTCGTGAATAAGTAGTTCATTTAATCTGTACATATAAAGTGTTTTTAATTTTAAAATTACTTTGTAAGTGAAAAGTGATATTTTCAGAGTCGTGCTGTTGAAGATGAGTTTAGCTGACAGTCCAAATAAGGCTGACTGTCAAAAATATAATAATAAACAGACATATCAAACATAATATTGTTCCAAAAATCAGAAAGAACATTTCCTACTATTAATAAGTATTGGTGTCTTTCCTTTCTCAATTGGGGCGATCTTGCAGGCTAGCTGGGTGATACTGCCCTCTAATGGATTATCCATGCAATGCATGTGTCCGATCATATACGTCAGGGTTTTAAGGGAGGGAGTTGATACTCATGAAATAGGGGGCTAAAATTTATTGTATTTATATACATAATAATAATGTTACATTGGGTTTTATAGGGTTAAAAATATTGTCCCTGCCAAGCTTCATTCTCAACCATGTGCCTTCGCCTCAGTGTTGTGAAAGACCTGGGACTATGGTTGCCGTGGTAACCGGCGCCGCTTTGATTGGTGAAATCAGCTGCATAGTGGATCTTGGAAGGCATGCTTCTCTATGCGGCAGTATTGATTTCCAGTCTTGGACCGTTTGTGGGGTCCATTTGACAGCAATAGGTAACGTAATTGTTGGAGGAGGGAGGGAGGGAACTCAACATTGTAATTATCGCTTATTTTTTTACATTTAAGTCCATCCGTCTAATGGGTGACTGAGTTGACGCGCGAGTTTTTTTTTAACCTTTCCGTCATATCATTTAATGTTCTCTATGCTTCAGCAGCTCGCCTCCGCACTCTCCTAACCAGCTGAGGAGGTGTCAGCAAGCCAGCGAGAGGTGGCGTCAGACTTTGACAAACCGCTGCCCTTTAGAAAGACTTAATGGGGATCAATTCGCGTAAAGTAAGACACATGCAGTCACATAAAAGTTCGGAGACGTTGCCACACATCAACCTGCTCCTTCTTTGACTTCATCCACTCCTCCATTTGTCTCATCCCCTTTTTTCTTTCCCTTTCTCCTTCTCCAGCCAACTTTGTTGATGTGAGATTTTGCCAGTGATCCTAATTGGAATGTGTGACTCCATTAATGACTGTCACCATTCGCTTGCACACGCTTCCAGGGAGCACCCTTGCTAATTGAATTTGCTTTTATTAAACACGCCAAGGTGGCACGGTGACTGAGCGGTTGGCTCATCTGTCTCACAATTCTGAGGTTGGTTGTATGTCCCCCCTCCCCCATGCTTGTGTGTAGTCCAGCTTCCTCCTACATTCCAATATTAATATAATATAAACCCTCTAAATCAGGGCAGGGCAAACTCAGTCCTCGAGGCCTGGAGTCCTGCAGGTTTTGGATGTTTCCTTTCTCCAACACAGCTGATTTCTGATCAGCTCATCTACAAGCTCTGCATAAGCCTGATAACGATCCTGTTGATTGAAATCAACTTGGGGAAACCTCAAAAGCCTGCAGGACTTCGGCCCCCGAGGACCGAGTTTGCCCGCCCCTGCTCTAAATTGTGCTTAGGTGTGAATGTGCGTTTGAATGTAATACCAAAATTTAAGCCATCATCCAAACTGCATCAATTATTTTTCTCTTGGAAATTTGTCATGTTTTGGTTTTGGTTCTGTCATGTTCAGTTTCTGCTTTCCTTGTGTGTTTTCCTTGTCTTGTTGATTGTGACCCTGTCCTTCCTTGTGTTGTCCAATCAGTGCCCTCAGCCACTTGTGTCTGGTCCAGGTGTGTCTTGTTGCGTCATTAGTGTTGGTGTATTTAGTCTGCTGTCTCTCCTCTGTCTGTGTTGGTGCATTGTGGTATGTATGTTTGTCCTCATGTCATGCTGCCCTGTTTTCTGTTCCCTCCCAAGTTCTAGTTCAAGTTCAAGTTCATGTTTTGTTGCTGTCTGTTTTTTTTGTTCCCTCTTTTGTTCAAGTTCAAGTTCATGCTTTGTTTTATGTTTTTGAACTTTGGAAACCTTTTTGTTAATAGAAATTAAATCCCTTTTTTTGAACTACACCCCTGCCTCCTTGCTCTGCCTTCCCGCATCTGGGTCCTAAAGCCCCCCGTTTTGACAGAATGCACCAACCTGAGAAGGACCCAGCGGGAGTGCTGAAAACCATGATGGGGAATCAGGAGGCGCGCCTGTCGCGCCAGGAGGAGCTCCAGCACGTCATGGCCGCCCAAATGGACCTGCTGTCCTCTTTGGTTAAGGAAGTTGGGCGTCCTTGGGCTTCAGATGCTGGAGCTCGGAGTCGCCAGCCGCAACTCCCCGAGCCACGTCTGCCGCCGCAGCCCCAGGTCCCCGTGTCGGCTCCGCCGCAGCCCCAGGTCCCCGTATCGGCTCAGCCGCAGCCTCAAGTACCTGTCCTACCACGCCTGCCGCCGCTGCCTCAAGTCCTCTGCCAGGTCTGCCGCCACAGCCTCAAGCCTCTCTGCCAGGACTGCCGCCGCATCCTCATGTCCCTTTCCCTGCCAAGACTGCCGCCGCAGCCTCAAGTCCCTATCCTGCCAGGTCTGCCGCCACAGCCTCAAGTCCTCTGCCAGGTCTGCCGCCACAGCTTCAAGCCTCTCTGCCAGGACTGCCGCCGCATCCTCATGTCCCTTTCCCTGCCAGGACTGCCGCCACAGCCTCAAGTCCCTATCCTGCCAGGTCTACCGTCGCAGCCTCAAGTCCCTATCGTGCCACGTCTGCCACCGCTGTTCCCAGTTCCCGAACCACGTCTGCCACCGCTGTTCTCAGTCCCCGAGCCACGTCTGCCTCCGCAGCCCCAGGTCCCCGTGTCGGCTCCGCCGCAGCCCCAGGTCCCCGTGTCGGCTCCGCCGCAGCCCCAGGTCCCCGTATCGGCTCAGCCGCAGCCTCGAGTCCCTGTCCTACCACGCCTGCCGCCGCTGCCTCAAGTTCTCTGCCAGGTCTGCCGCCACAGCTTCAAGCCTCTCTGCCAGGACTGCCGCCGCAGCCTCATGTCCCTTTCCCTGCCAGGACTGCCGCCGCAGCCTCAAGTCCCTATCCTGCCAGGTCTGCCGCCACAGCCTCAAGTCCTCTGCCAGGTCTGCCGCCACAGCTTCAAGCCTCTCTGCCAGGACTGCCGCCGCATCCTCATGTCCCTTTCCCTGCCAGGACTGCCGCCGCAGCCTCAAGTCCCTATCCTGCCAGTCCCAGAACCACGTCTGCCGCCACAGCCTCAGATCCCTGAGCCACGTCTGCCGCCGCAGTCCCAGGTTCCCGTGCCGGCTCCGCGGCAGCTTCCGGACTCCGTGCCGGCTCCGCGGCAGCTTCCGGACTCCGTGCCGGCTCCGCGGCAGCTTCCGGACTCCGTGCCGGCTCCGCGGCAGCTTCCGGACTCCGTGCCGGCTCCGCGGCAGCTCCCGGACTCCGTGCCGGCTCCGCGGCAGCTCCAAGTCCTCGAACCACGTCAGCCGAAGTCCAAAGTCCCCGAACCACGTCAGCCGAAGTCCAAAGTCCCCGAACCACGTCAGCCGAAGTCCAAAGTCTCCGAGCCACGTCGGCCGTCGGAGCCTCAGGTCTCCGAGCCACGTCGGCCGTCGGAGCCTCAGGTCTCCGAGCCACGTCGGCCGTCGGAGCCTCAGGTCTCCGAGCCACGTCGGCCGTCGGAGCCTCAGGTCTCCGAGCCACGTCGGCCGTCGGAGCCTCAGGTCTCCGAGCCACGTCGGCCGTCGGAGCCTCAGGTCTCCGAGCCACGTCGGCCGTCGGAGCCTCAGGTCTCCGAGCCATGTCGGCCGTCGGAGCCTCAGGTCTCCGTGCCGGCTCTGCGTCAGCCCCCGGACTCCGTGCCGGCTCTGCGTCAGCCCCCGGACTCCGTGCCGGCTCTGCGTCAGCCCCCGGACTCCGTGCCGGCTCTGCGTCAGCCCCCGGACTCCGTCCCGTTTTCACGTCAGCCCCAAGATTCCGTCCCGTTTTCACGTCAGCCCCAAGATCCCATCCCGTTTTCACGTCAGCCCCAAGATCCCATATCAGCTCCGCGTCGGGCCAGGTTTCCGTCCCGTTTTCACGTCAGCCCCAAGATCCCGTATCAGCTCCGCGTCAGGCCCAGGTTTCCGTCCCGTTTTCACATCAGCCCCAAGATCCCGTATCAGCTCCGCGTCAGGCCCAGGTTTCCGTCCCGGCTTTGCGACAGCCCCAGGATTCCGGATCAGCTCCACAGCAGGCCCCGGACTCCGTGCCGGCTCCGCGACAGTCCCCGGACTCCGTGCCGCCTCCACGGCAGCCTCAAGTCATCGCACCTCGTCGGCCGCCTCCACGGCAGCCTCAAGTCATCGCGCCTCGTCGGCCGCCTCCACGGCAGCCTCAAGTCTTCGCGCTTCCAGTCTTCGCGCTTCCACGGCAGCCTCAAGTCTTCGCGCGTCCACGGCAGCCTCAAGTCTTCGCGCTTCCACGGCAGCCTCAAGTCTTCGCGCCTCGTCGGCCGCCTCGTCGGCCGCCTCCACGGCCGCCTCCACGGCCGCCTCCACGGCCGCCTCCACGGCCGCCTCCACGGCCGCCTCCACGGCCGCCTCCACGGCCGCCTCCACGGCAGCCTCAAGTCATCGCGCCTCCACGGCAGCCTCAAGTCTTCGCGCCTCCACGGCAGCCTCAAGTCTTCGCGCCTCCACGGCAGCCTCAAGTCTTCGCGCCTCCACGGCAGCCTCAAGTCTTCGCGCCTCCACGGCAGCCTCAAGTCTTCGCGCCTCCACGGCAGCCTCAAGTCTTCGCGCCTCCACGGCAGCCTCAAGTCTTCGCGCCTCCACGGCAGCCTCAAGTCTTCGCGCCTCCACGGCAGCCTCAAGTCTTCGCGCCTCCACGGCCGCCTCAAGTCTTCGCGCCTCCACGGCCGCCTCCACGGCCGCCTCCACGGCAGCCTCAAGTCTTCGCGCCTCCACGGCCGCCTCCACGGCAGCCTCAAGTCTTCGCGCCTCCACGGCCGCCTCCACGGCAGCCTCAAGTCTTCGCGCCTCCACGGCCGCCTCCACGGCCGCCTCCACGGCAGCCTCAAGTCTTCGCGCCTCCACGGCCGCCTCCACGGCCGCCTCCACGGCAGCCTCAAGTCTTCGCGCCTCCACGGCCGCCTCAAGTCTTCGCGCCTCCACGGCCGCCTCCACGGCCGCCTCAAGTCTTCGCGCCTCCACGGCCGCCTCAAGTCTTCGCGCCTCCACGGCCGCCTCAAGTCTTCGCGCCTCCACGGCCGCCTCAAGTCTTCGCGCCTCCACGGCCGCCTCAAGTCTTCGCGCCTCATCGGCAGCCTCCACGGCCGCCTCAAGTCTTCGCGCCTCATCGGCAGCCTCCACGGCCGCCTCAAGTCTTCGCGCCTCATCGGCAGCCTCCACGGCCGCCTCAAGTCTTCGCGCCTCATCGGCAGCCTCCACGGCCGCCTCAAGTCCTCGCGCCTCCACGGCAGCTTCAGGACCCCGGGCATTCTCACCCTCTGCAGCCCCGGGCCTCCTGGCTTCGGCCGCTCTCGTGCGGGGTCTCTTCGCTTCTTCCATGGGGGTGGACAGGAGATGTTCATCCCACGGCCGTCCTATTCCGGTGTGGCGTCCGGGGCGCCCTCCAGATCAGCGCCGCCGGGCTCCCCTCGTCTGGCGTCCGGGACGTCCCCCGGACTAGACTGGAGGGATGTGTCAGGTTCCTGCCTCCGCGCCCCCTCCGCCCGCCCTGTTTTTGAACTTTTTAAGGGACGTCTGGAAGCCGTCCCTCGACGGAGGGGTTCTGTCATGTTTTGGTTTTGGTTCTGTCATGTTCAGTTTCTGCTTTCCTTGTGTGTTTTCCTTGTCTTGTTGATTGTGACCCTGTCCTTCCTTGTGTTGTCCAATCAGTGCCCTCAGCCACTTGTGTCTGGTCCAGGTGTGTCTTGTTGCGTCATTAGTGTTGGTGTATTTAGTCTGCTGTCTCTCCTCTGTCTGTGTTGGTGCATTGTGGTATGTATGTTTGTCCTCATGTCATGCTGCCCTGTTTTCTGTTCCCTCCCAAGTTCTAGTTCAAGTTCAAGTTCATGTTTTGTTGCTGTCTGTTTTTTTTGTTCCCTCTTTTGTTCAAGTTCAAGTTCATGCTTTGTTTTATGTTTTTGAACTTTGGAAACCTTTTTGTTAATAGAAATTAAATCCCTTTTTTTGAACTACACCCCTGCCTCCTTGCTCTGCCTTCCCGCATCTGGGTCCTAAAGCCCCCCGTTTTGACAGAAATTGGGCTGTGTAGCTAATCGAAATTCAATAACAATTTCAATTATTATACGCCACAATTACAAAATTGCTATAATCGTAAAGAAAAGATTATTAATTGAAATTGTTTGTTGTTGAAATATATATATATATAATTATTATTATATTTTTGTTAATAATTGGTGCAACAGTTCTATGGCAATTGATAAGTGTACAGCAAGTAAACTCCAATGCACAGTGTTTATCTATACAAGAAAATCATAATTGAATTTGAACCTTTTTTTAATTTTAAGATAATTAATTGATCATTTATTACCAAAATAATCATAATTAATATTTTTGTCATAATCGAGCAGCTCTACTCGTTCAGTGTTCATTGACAATGTTAGACATAAACAACTCTCACTACATTGGATCCCATCATCATGTTGTTATAACATCTTTATCTCAGTCAGGGATGCATCACACATGATTTTATGGCATTTTTATAGCTCGATAGGGCTTGCGTGCAGTAGGATTCTATTAAAGTCAGTGTAAGGAAGGTGTCTGTTCCTATACAGTAATGCAATGTCAATTTAAGCCACACCTCAGGCGGTGCTGTTACTATTTATGTTGTCCGCTGCAAAACTGTCAAAAACGCAGAAAAACGTTGCGTAACTGCTCTTATCAGTCAAGAGCAAATCCTGCCTGTGTTGGATTAAAGGCAACAGGAGCCTCTCAAAATAGAAATAATCTTAATGTTATAATAGACCTGAAAAAACACTCAACTGCAACATTTCAAGTGTTCTTAACGCCTTAAAAATAGGATTGAAATAAAATAAAGGTCCTTGTGTGGAATATGACTTGTGAAAAATTGTGTGCGCAGAAAGACAACCAATGTGCAGATCTGCAGGAAGAGACAATAATAATAATGATAATAATAATAATTAAATGTTTGTTTGAACATTTCTGACTTGCTTAATTTTTGTCTGATGCTCCCTTCCACATTCTGAATACTTCCTGGCTGACTTTGGGCAAAAGGCGGAAAACTCCCTGGACTGATCGCCAGTCAATCAAAGGACACATGAAGATGCAGTTCAACTGATCCAAGTTTCTGTCTTTTTGCTTTACTTTTTCTTTTTGGTTTGCTTTACTTTTGAAGTCACTGTTAATGCTTTGAAATCATATCCGCCCGTACTTTTGTTTCTGCCGCCAACTGACATATTTTAGCAACAGTTCTACTTCCATCCAGTTAGCAGGCCAGAATAAGCGGATGGTTGGTTTGATGTTTCCCTTTGACCGGGAGTGTTTCTAGATAGGCAAGAAGGACTGTTGAGGTTCCCCAAAAACAAAACAAAAAATATATAGGTGTATAGAAAGCAATATGAGCCGTCTAAAGGGCCCCTTCTAGCCACCAGCCAGCAACAAAAAGTAAGGTGCCTTATGCGACGGATTTCCAGCACGTTGTCATTTTAATTGCATCGTGAGAGTACAAAAAGTTTCGTAATTCAGAAAGGGCAATTGCCTACTCTGTTGCAGCATATCTGCCTTTGATTTTCTTGTGACTTTTTTCACTGACCACACCATCTGTCCAGCATGTCCCTCAACGAGGATAGCCGCTTGCTTTTCAGCCAGCGTTCACAGACTGTAGACAGCAAGTGGACATCCAAAGGGTGCTCGGTCTTTGCGGAGTGTAGAGATAACAGCAGGGGACTTGACCTCAGTGTCTGGACTGAATCTCTGCCTGTCACTTGCACGCGAGCCCAAGGTTGGCCGGTGCAAGAACTTGACACTTTCATGGCTGACACAAGAGGGGCGAAAGCCCTTTGAAGAATGACATCAGTGCTTGATGAAGTCAGCTTGGGGTGTGGAGGCGGGGCCAGGTAACGTGGCGAAAGTATCCCTCCTCACTTTCTCATTTGGAAGAAAATGATCCTGTAAATGTATTGCAACCAAGTAAGAGTGTGACAAGGAGCAACAAATCCCCTTAACGCCTCTCAGCGCTCCCCTGGATGCCACTCGAAGGGTGATTGTATGATGATGATGTGTGCACATTCACCAAAGAGGCCCATGCTTTAATCCTGCCCCACTCACCAAGATAAGCCAACAGTCGTCTCTTATCGTCTCTTCTTCCCTCGTGTGTCCTTTGCCTCGTTCTTTCCTTGAGAAACTATTGAGGCATTGTCCCTCAGTCCTATCATTATGACACTGCTCAGCCCCACACTTTATGCCTCATTATTCTCAATTTAGGCTCTGGAGTCGTCTCTTGCAGCATCAGAAAGAGCAAAAACAGATTCTGATTCTTTATTGCAGGCCTGTTCTCTGGATTTGAGAGTGTACAGTATTGCCAGGGGATTTCAGTGCCTTCCACAATAGCGCTATCAGCTCTTTGCAAGGCATGATGTTCCGATATCATGGCAGGAAGTGTCGCTACAGCTGTTCCGATGGAAGGAGGAACATATGAGTTTGTAAAAGAACGTAGGCCTAGCATAATACAAATGCCATGAAGTGCACACTGAGATGGTTTTCCAATTATTTCTTGTTTAGTGTTCCAATTATTTCTTGTCACGTTTCCAAGTCAGTTCGGTTCACTTAAATCTGGAAGTGAACATTTGTTGGTGTTTCCATTGTAAAGGGTCCCAAATCAAATGATCACAACTTTTTCATCGAGGTGCTAGTTGCTGTGCTCTTGTTTGGTGGTGATGTCTCTTGATACGGCATTTCTGTCATTTTAGTTCACTTCTTAAGATGTTGTTTTGGTGTGCATCCATCGTTAAGTAGCTCAAAATTAATCTTACCAAAAGTATGACACTTTTTCCCGTTACCATTTTTATGTTAACATACTTTTGTACGATATAACGTTTTGAGCTCTGTGCTATTTTAGCAGGGATCCTCTTTATTGTTTAAGTAATTAGTAAGGTAAGACTGTGCTGCTGCAATTATGTTGCCCAATTCACTTTTCTGGCCAAGTGGAAACTGAACCCTGATCATCATTTATCAAATTGAAGTATCCCAAACTGAACTCTACCATTTAGTGGAAGCATAGATTGTTTCATCTGTGGTGCGCCCACTATATGGTGAGAGATCATCCAATTTCTTTTAATTGTTCCCAAAGTATTTTTTTATTAAGGGTGTGCATCTCTCTACAACAGACAATTTGATATGATTTCTGATGGTTGGATTTGAAAGTGGAACGAATCAATTCGGTTTGACTCGATATGGTACGGCTCAGTTACAGAGGCAATTACCTTTTTGTTGTCATTTTTAATAATGAACTCGTCAGTATTGTAAATGTGCCATTTTCTTCTAAGATATATCTCCATTGAAAGACAATTCAGTGATGATTTAGTTTGATTCGATGCACTCACATCTTTTAAATCAAAACACAATTTTCTGTCTCTAACCGTTTTCTTTTTACACCCCCTATACAGTATATGCTTGTGATTTGTAGTGGCGAAACAAGTGAAATCTCTTCCATAAGATGGCAGATGATACGTATCGTAAGTAATTACTGTAAATTCAAACAATTCATTTGATGCCATTAAACAGAAAGGTACAAAAAATTTGTCAAGTTTTTCATTACATCCGTAGTTTTACTTTTTGTCATTTTTATTAGATGGTATGCTGTGAGTCTTTTTTTATGTAAAATACTTGCCTTGGCTCACAAAAGGTTGTGAAACACTGGCCAACTGCTGTGATGTCTATCTTGTATTCAGGGTTGAACTGACATTTGGACTCATACCGGCCCACCAATCAAAGTCCGCTCCGTTCTGCATACTGCAATTAACGGACCATTATTCAAATCATATCTAAAAAGCACAATGACACATCTCTTAATTATTCATTATTCTAAATGCTTCTTTTTACTTAGGTTTGTTTCTGCATGGATTATGAATGTGTTGCACAAGGTTCTGGATGTTTGCATTTTATTTCATGAAACCATGACTGTTGATGGTATGATAAACACTGACGGTTGTTTGCTTGCTATGCTGTAAAAATAGTGCATATAATTGACATTGTAACAACAAATGATCAAATGTACTTTTCTACTTTGACTCCTGACCATGTTGATTGGTTCAGTTTGCTGTCTATAGAAAATTCAAATGATGTAATTTGCCCCACATTGTGTGCCGTTCACGGGTCCATGGAATGTTGAATGGGAACGGACAAAGAAGTCTCTGGAATTGCAAAGATAAAGCGAAAGGATTTCCAACTGACAAAGTCTACCAAAGTGTGTTCTGACCATTTTGATTAAGGTAAGTGTCATTGTAAGATGGTAAAAATACATTTACCATAATGCAATCGTGATATATGTGAGCTGCTCGCCGTGAATAGCTCTGGCTAAAAATAGATCTGGTGGTCAAGATGTTCGATTTTGTGAACCAATAAAAGCCGAAAGTACAGAAAATGCAAGAATGTCCGTATTTTGGGAGCCATCCTACCTCAGAGCATACGTTGCCATGTAGCCCGGACCGGGCAGTTAACGTCGGCAAATGTTTCTAATTCAATCGATTTCACTAATCAAACGTTTCAACATGTACCGCTGCAAGGAGTGTTGAGCTAAATCTTCCACATACATCTTGCTCACACAAGTAACATTAGAGGAAGCTGGAGATGACATTCATCAATAACAAAAGAACATTCGGTGTAAAAACAATAGAAACACAACTGAGTCCGCTGGAAAGTTGACCCACTATGAGGGGCCAACTAGCGATGATCGTGACGCCAGTGAATACTATCTATAACCTAAATCAGAGGTGGGCAATCTCGGTCCTCGAGGGCCGGAGTCCTGCAGGTTTCTCTTTTCCAACACAAGCTGATTATAATCAACAGGATCGGTATCAGGCTTATGCAGAGCTTGCTGATGAGCTGATCATATATCACCTGTGTTGCAGTAGGGCAACATGCAAAACCTGCATGACTCCAGCCCTCGATGCCCACCTCTGGTCTAAATAGATTCATTGGCTGCTCCCTCTAAATTGTGGGCTGGTCTCTTGGGTTCAAATGGAGGATAATAAGATAAGACGCCTGCCCACCGAGCATCTGCCCTATATTCCAGATGGCCGGGCCAGTCCTGCATGCTTGTATTACACTTTAATGGGTGTCTTAATGGATTTTTTTTTTTGTAAGACAACTTAGATTGAAATGCAGATGATAGACTGTGAGGTCACTTGTTTTACACTTGTTTGTGCAGAGGAAGAGGAACATGGCAAACTGACAACACACACTCCATTACCCTTCTCCGTATTCTTTTCCCTCTTTGTCACTCACACACTGACACAAATGCAGTGTCAATAATGGCAGGGTGCCGTTTGTATAATGATGCTATCTCGCCAGAAAGACGCTGCGCTATCAGCTTTGTCTGTCACACAAAGAGACGAAAGGCAGCGGGAGTATGAGTGGATCACCCAAACACACACATATGCACGCAGAACCTCTATCATGGCGCCCTCTGATAGACTTCCTGTGTCAACAGTGGATTTCATTAACCACGAACAGGGCCCGGCCTTCATATCAGTGGCACAAAAGCAGAGTTAGCTTGTGATTTTTAGTCCAAATGGACAACGCACTGAAATGGCGGAGACGACGTGAGCGCTCTAAATGTAATATTTGATTAGAATATGTCAGATAATGCTCACATTTCCTTTGTGTTTCCTCTACCTGTGATTGATACTCTGCTGCTGACTTCATTCGCAAATCATTAAGAGAGCATAAATTAAGCACAGACAATTTCCTGTCTGATTTCACCTTAAACTTCCAATTAGTTGCTTTCACTCAAGCAATCAGTCTTCCGTCCGCCACGTGATTTGCAGCAACCTTTGAGTCAAGGCACATATTTTACATTAAAATAACAACTAAAAATGTCAGTCAAAAATATGATGTTATCTCAGTTTACTCACAATTTGGCTTGCTGAGTGTGAAAAACGGATTCTTATTTACTCGCCTTTAACATGAAACATTCTCTCTCTTCAAGTCTTATTCTTGTATGTGTGTATGTGGTGTGTGACAGTGTGGCGGTGGCCCCTCTGAATGATGCCTCCCTCCTTTTCACCTGCTGCCACGTGAGCCGGCCAGTGGCATCAGGGCAGCAGAATGCCAATCAGCTGCGCTCTGCAGGTCACATTTGGTCAACTTGAGTTAGATGGGGACGCTTTGAGGTGGCAATGTGGCCTGAATTCTTAATGAGCATCATATTTGCCTGTTAGGCTTACAGTACAGTGAGACTATTTTGGAGCGGTGTGGGGGGGGGGGGGGGGGCGCTCTCGCCTATAGATGGCAGCAGTACACTCACTCAAATCTTAGTCATCCTGTCTGCAGCCAAGCACTTTCTCTATGACAAAAAAAGGGGGTGATAACCAAACCCCCAGTGGTCCAAATAGCACATTTGTCTTATCCCTATGTCATGAATTAGTGATTTGCACTAAAGGTTGCAAGACTTGACCAACTGGCATGCACGCCATCGTTACCTGGACCAAGTATTCTCATGCCATGGCTATTTTTGTGCCCGCTCCTAGTTGAAAAAAAAAATCTTTCCACTTCAATAATGATTAGTTAAGTAATAAGAATTCAGTTTTTTTGTATTCTATTTAAAAAAGTTCTATCAACCATATTTTGCTAAAACTATACGTGGTTTTACAGTCTGTTTTAGAAAAGAGAAAAGTTTAAAAAAAGAACTGCATCTGCATACAAACTCAGTTTTGGTCTTTGTGACCTAAAATTAACATGTAATATAAAATAATCTTTATATACAGTATAACCATATTCCAAATGTATACCATCTAACGCATATACCGTATACACGTGCACCCGTACCATGTAATACTTCAAAATGTTCAGTATTCAAATGCACAATAACACTTGAATGTGGTGCACATTTAATATTTTCTGTGTGCATGTGCACCTGCGCACGACTTAAACGCACCCTGTTTCTAAGACACTGTCATAAGTTTTTGACTAGAGTTTCTTTGTTAATTCTAGCTTTGCATGAACCTTGAGTTTGAAATAAACAAGTGAATTCAATTCAATTGTGTAGTATTATCCTAAAATATTTTTGTAAAGTTAAAGCTCCATGGGTTAGACATCTCCTAAATAAGCCTAGCAATGGAGGACCAAAACTGTCAAAACAAGAAAAAATAAATAAATAAGTGAATAAAAAATAAATAAAAACATGTGAAAATAAATATGAATGCAAACATTTAATTAAAAGAATTTAATTAGAACATGCTATATGTATGTATATATATATATATATATATATATATATATATATATATATAATATACAGTAAATGGAAATAAAAACTATATTTACATAAAGTAAAAATTATATAAAAATAAATGTGGAAATAAATGAATATATAAATAAAATTAAATATCAATGAATAAAAACACTCTGATCGTATTTATTTATTTCATGCTGCAGACATCTCAGCATGAAGTATGTAAGGAAATGTTATTCTTTTTTAAATTTATATTTCCATTTATATTAATTTGTTTGCATTTAATTTTTGAATTATATTTTATATCCATTTATTTTCACTTTTAGATATTTTATATTTTGGCAGTTTTGGTCCTCCATACTAGCCACCATTTGCAGAAATATGGTATTGTATACCGTATGTGCAGACATGTTCGAGGTAGTGCTGGGTGGTACTGATGTTACAAATGAGGACATGTGCATGAATACAGTAAAAGTGGCAAAAGTGATCCAATTATTCATGTGCAAAATGGTGATCATAGTTATTTTTATTTGGTATGTGAACATTTGCTCAGCATGAAACAACAAATTGTTCTTTGGATCCCTGTTCTCACCATATACCACCATGTACGTACAGCATATCTACACTTTGTGTGTGTGTGTGTGTGCGTGCGTGCGTGCCACGTAGTCATTTCATGCTTCATTTGTTGCCTCATGAGCATCGTTAATAAACAAGAGTCTTTGTTGCTTGTGCCACAGTGGGATTAGGTGTGGCACCCCACTCATCAGCGGCACATCAGTTAATCACACGTGTTCTTTTTAGTTGCTCTTCCTACATTAATATTATCAGGACAAAATTGCTGCTACTGACAACTTGTTGATCCATTAGTGTTCCTAACAGGTGAGTTTGCTGAAGGGGCACTTATTCCTTCACAATCTGAACCATTAACACAAAACCTCGTTCTTTTCATTCCAGAAAGGCCACTGTTGAAACTACCTTGTGATATTATTCTTCAATGACTCACCTTCCGAAGGCGTACACATGTAACACTTTGTGAATCATGTGCGGCAGCAGCTGGTTGATTTATGAAGGTGAACTAGAGCGGCTGCATTTCTGATTGCCAACGAGTGACTTGTGATAATTGCACGTTATACTCTAAGAAATTCAATGGAATCCAATCATTGACTTCTGAGGTCATTCAACACATTCGTGTTTGAAGCATGTACAAACATTTTTCTGAGTTATATCAAAACAATTTCTGTGATTGGCTGGCGACAGTAGCACCTTGGCTGTGTTGAGAGTCTTCTGCCTAGATTTGGTCATAACTGTTTTAATTTACTTATTTCCTCAGTAGAACTTTTATCTGTGGATGTGTCTTTGTAAGTGCTGTCGCAATTTCTGCTCATGTCATCATGTCGAAAGGACCTCGTCTGTTTCCACATCAATGGGCCAGTGTCTGGGGTTGAACTCAATGTGTATTGGATGATATGCTGTAAAAGTGTAAAAAGTCTTATCTATTTCCGGCTGTCGTCATGTGTATTGAACTCAGGGCTGGGGGCTGTTTTCTGAGGGTTTTTCAAGATAGTATAAGAATGCTGCGAGTCCGCTTTAACTACACACTTGCGAGAGGAACTGCAGCCATTTATCTGTAAACTTGCTTGTGTCCAGAATATTCAGTAAAATAAATCCTTCGAAGGACCTGTTCACCGATCTCCAGTCTGTATTCAGAAAATCAACATTCTCTCTACCCGAACCACAATGAACACGCAGAAGACAAAGATAGTCTTCTAACAGCTGCTAAAACAGCATCCTGTTGAACTGTCTGCTGGCAGATTGTTGAGAGCAATGGTTTCAAGCATCAATCTGAGATGGAAAACATGCAGTGGTCATCAGAGGAAGCATTTAGCAAAGAGTACATGTGTTGTACATCAATTTTTTCATGTGAAAGTCGTCAGCAAAAAGAGATCAAGATTAGCTCACAGCATGGTAAGTACACGGAGATGAGGATATTTATGATTATGTTTTATTATGCAACTTTTCTACATGTACACAGTAAATTTTACTTTGACTATAAACAGAGTAAACTTTACATTCGGAAGTTAGTAAAATATTATATATAATATATATATTTTTTAATCCTCCAAGGATTCAGGAACAATCCCACAACCTTAAGCATGGGAGATGCCGAGATGGCTACTCTATCACTTGAGCTATGCCACGTCCACTGTTGAATAACATTACTGGTGTGTCCAAAACACCAAAAATGGTCGCAGCTATGAGGATTCCACCTGACACCAGTGATATACTGACGCACAATAGGACTGGCATGGCTCAGCGGGTTGATTGGGCATCTCCCAACTTGAAGGTTCTATGATCGTTCCTCAACCCCCTTTTTTTTTATTGTAATATTTTACTCTCTTCCAAGTAGGTCTGAACAGATTATATCGTTTTGAGACCGAAAATTGCAATCTCAGACGGTTTCGAGAGCGTCAAAGCTGCGTTTTTTTTTTTTTTAAGGGCTCTTATCCCCCGATTTCACCAATCACCGGCATGCCACAGTACACGCACGGACGCACGCGCACGCGCACACACACATACACTAGCTAGCTAGCTCAGAAATGTTTAAAAAATAAAAAAGCACCACGTCTACATCACGCTGTTGCCAAGTCCCTCGTAGGTACTTTGTTTCACGGCTGCTTGACAAGTTGACAACACAGACCGTGATTGAGAACGCAAGGCACGAAGCTAACTTGCTCCGCTGCAGAACGGACAGACCTAATAATAAGTACACATGCAGTCGCAGCAAATAAGTGCTTGGGCGTACAGTAGACTTTTCACAGAAGTCTGGTTAGAACCGCGTTAAGGCGGAGAGCAAGTAGCTATGAGCAGAACATTTGTACAATTAATACGCATGCGAATACATACTCTAGACTGAAAAAAGATGGCTGGCATCAGCCATGACGTCAAACTTGAGGTCTAAAGTAAATTCATATCAGCAATGTTAAAAAAAATAAAAATTGAAAAAAATCAGCAATTTCATTTGCTTGTATTTGCACTCTTTTCCATCACTGAGTTCTGAGATCTACACTGTAATAGGGCTCATTATTTTTTGTAATCAGTGTTTTTTAATTGTTGAATAGATTTCATTACGTACATAAAAGGCAGACACCTTTACATAAAACCGCAAGATTTGAATGAGAAACAGAGAGAAGAATGAATAATACTTTCTGACTCTTTTTAATAAAAAATAATTACCTGTTCACAATTACGCCAATCAGAAATACTCCCACTATGATTGTTACACCTTTACACTCACCATAACAGTAAAAAGACCAAAAGAGTTAATACTATGATATTAATTTCACGCTATCACAAAGCCCTCAGTCTCAGTTTGAAGCAGTTAAGTCTAGAGCAAAAATATGGGAGTATGTGGAAGATATTTATTGATATATATAATATTACATTTACTTACAAAAAACATGTACATTAGTACAAAATGTAAAACATTTTTGCTTACATAGACTATTACACATAATTGCATATTTAAACATGGCATGAAGTTGTACTGTGTAGGTCTTCCCTTAACTTGAGCCATTTTAAAGGACTACCTCTCTCACACAACCTCTTTTGTGTTCTTGCATTATTCGAGTAATAGCTTTTAATATTTTGAGGGTATGTAATTTTCTTGTTTGGAAACGTTACTGTACATTGTGAATAAAAAGCTGAATGTGAAGAAAATTGAAAACTAAATCGAAATCGCAATATTTGTGAAAAAAATTATTGCAATTAAATTTTTTCCTAAAACCGTTCAACCCTACTTCCAAGTGTAGAATTACTCTAGTTTATACTGGGACCTAATATAGCCACACATCAGTTAATCATACATGTGCTGAATATTTGCTAACTAGGAATGTTTGGAACCATTTATTTTTCTTTGCAATTCTTGGCAATGGGGGCCCCCATAAACAAAAAAATGAAGGTACTGTTTTGAACATACATATTTTTTGGAATAGGTTTAAGTAAATGGCAGCTCTTAGTAGCCATATTCGCATTTAAAAAAAATTTTTTTTACCATCCTGGGTTTACAGTAGTTCACTTCAAAGATGATTTTGTATGGGTAAGTCGGTAATTTGTGTGAGAGACTGTTTACATGCTTGGGGATCTATTCACCACACTTCTATGAATCTTCCTTCATCAGCCATCCGAAATGTTATCAACGCACTTTGAGCTCATAGAAATATCGGGTGTGATGGCGTGTTTGAGGGCATTGCTTCCAAATTTGATTAGAGTGTTTGCCATGGGCTGTAAGGAAAACATGTTGTTTGATCTGAGGCACAATCTCACATTGTCATCTAGCGGAGGTCACACACACTAATGTGTGAACATGGCCGCTCCTGGAAGGCTCATGACGCGGCTGACGTCATGTGGCAGACCACCATGAAAACACACCAGACAGCTGCTTTGTTTTGGGCTACACATTTCTATTAAAGAGCATACTTTTAACTTTTATTACTTATTGTTATTGTCCCCCCCCCCCTTTTCATCCCAGAACAGAATATAGAGGAAGCCAGAGAAAACTTGCACGAGTACGATGACAACATTATTGTCTGTAAATGATTGTTCACTTAACACAGTTATATTGTTGTATTTTTGCTGCATCATAAAGAAACGGATTTATGCATTTCAGGAGACCCACAAGGTGCGTAGTGTCACTCAGGTAAGGATGAGAGCAGGTATTGAGCGTCTCGTGCTTCTTGTGGGGATATCGGCCAGCAGCCTGCACGCCTTGACTCATTCTCTTCTCCCTTGGGAGTCTCCTCGCTCACACTGCAGGGAAATTGACCTGTGAGTAAAGCAGCCATTTTGGGCAATGGTTATTTATTGAAATGGTAAAGGCGGCCAGACGGTTTTAGTCCCACACACACACTCACACGTCTCCGAGCCAATCATAGATGTTCCTTCTATATAATGTAAAGAGTGAAGATGTCAAGGAAACTTCACGCACCAGAAAGAATCAATTTGTTCTGTTGTGGAGTCAATATTGTTTTCCTCCCATATCACTTGTTCTCTGAGTCACAACGCAACTTTCTGATTGTTCAATGTGATCCACTCCACTGACTATTCCATATACAGGAACTGTCGACACCTGTTAAAAGAGTGTGTGTTATTCCATATAGGATTCAAACATATTAAAGTGGAGCCTCTGAGGCTGAACACAGACTATTTGGGGGCATTGATTGATGAGGCTTGGGGGGGGGGGGGTTGGGGGGGTTTGGGGGTCTTTCATGGAACTACAAAAAAATCAGATTGTAAAATATTTTCTAATGACATAGGTTTTAAATTAGATTGGATTATATATATATATATATTAGTGCTGTCAAAGTTAAAGCGTTAACAAATTAATTCATCACCAAAAATTATCGCATTAATCATGTATTAACGCAGATTAATCACACTATTAATTTGTTTCAGTGCTAAAGATAGCACAGGTTGTGTTTAAGCAATAAACATAACCGCATGCATTAAAGTAAATAATTTGATAAATATGTATGCATAATATTCAGAATATTTGTTCATGTCAAAATATTGGGGTAATTTTTTCCCCATTTTAAATTATGCAAGGAATTAATTGATTAGAAAAAGAGGATTAGCGTGTGCAGTGGAAAAATGTTGAAGACGTCCTCATTAAATGTAGAAATAATTACTACATAACAGGTGCTCTTCAAATTTGGTGGGCAAAAAATGTTGATTAAAAAAGGCCTTTTTAATTAAGTGATTAATTGTGAGTAATCAAAATTCTAAAATGGGCTTAATCTGATTAAAAAATGTAACCGTTTGACAGCTCGAATATATATATATATATATATATATATATATATATATATATATATATACACACACATGATATCGGCATAGGTCAAGACACACACTTGACTCAAATGATCACTCTTTGATGTTTGATGGAGGCATATTTTCCCTCAAAATTTCCTCCAAAATTCATATGATTTCATCTACAAAAGTTCCACTGTGTTTGCATTTAAGTTTTAAGTGCTTTTACAAAAGCAGTAAAAAGTAAGTCAAACTTTTTTACTGCATTCACATCAAAGGACGGTTTACATTTCATAAATGTCAACATTTGGGGAGAAGCACCGTAACTAGCGGTGAACATGATGTTCGAGGTTCGCTGCTCCAACGCCTGCCTTGGACGCAATAAAGACGGGCTGATATCCAGTACATACCTGAAATGCTTTTTTGGGGATGCCATTCTTTGAGAGGCTCATAACACTAATGTGCATCGCGCAGGCCAGTGGCCCAACTGATCTGATGCTTAGCGACATGACCTTCACGTCTTGCCTCGCACCACGCCAAGCCCCCGGGGTGACCTGCCCCTCTCCCCCCTCTCTCTCCACATCCCTTTCTCACCACCCCCACCATATTTATTCATTATTTCTTTATATTCTATACTTTGTGACTACAGTATTTACTTTACTGCGCAGTTCAGCTGTTTTGAATCCTAGCATCGTTGTAATCCAGCACCAAGACGCCTTGTCCCAACATGAACCGGCCACTTCACCATCCTGAGGACAAGCTCACACTGACAGCTCACATTATAATTCATGAGTCCCCCACCAACCCCGTCCAACGCACGCACACACACGCTCCATATTTAACCTTTGGTGCTTGTCAACACAGCAGAGGAATTGTAATGTCTTCATCTCCAAGTATACAGTCAGAGTGTCAAAGGCAGCCCTGCAGCAATTTTTCATCTCTGCACTTTTGTTTTCATTAGCTAGTGAGTTACAATTGCTTGCTTTGATATCAATAGGAGGCATTTTTGATTCGGAATATTGTTTGGTCTTTGCAACTTTGACTTTGAATTCTGCTTCCTGTTAGTGAAAAACAAGCCCTCTTTGTCAGAAGCAAGCAGTGTATTATTATTATCATAAGCAATAAGAAGTCAGACGGTCACAAGAGTTATTGTTTCTGTCACAAAAATACGACTTAATTGGACCGGAGGCGCTGGCAGGCGTCGCTTGTATCAGCAGCTGCAGGCACGTGAGACCATAAACTGAACTGGCCCCCACTGCACCGCAAAGAAAATGCGCATTTTTCACAGAAACCAGCATGTGTCCACTAAACGTCATCTGAGACAAACTTGAGGAAGACCCACTGACCCCACTTGGAATCGGATTGGCTTCTGCTTAGCCACGACCATAATGAGGACAAGTGTTGTAGAAAAATGAATCTCATCATTTTGCTCATTCCCAACTTTATCATTGTGACCTTTAGGCACCCACTAGTGGCCATGGTGTCACAATCGGAAAGAGTTTTTGCCTTAGGAGATAAAGCTTCATTCTCTTCAGGCCGTCACTAGTCAACATTTGCAAGCAAAAGTTAGTTTTAGCCAAACCCAACGTGACACATGTGAACACAGCGTTTAGTTGAACTCTTTTGGTTACTTCAGTTGTTGGAGATGAGCATGACACTAAAACCAAACGAATTATTTGTGCCAAAGCTTGAGAATTTAACCAAAATAGTCACTGAGCTCACAGTCCATAGTGTAGTGGTTCACTCCCCTGATTCATGCTCATGGGCAATTTAAAGTCTTAGATGATCCTAACTTGCCTGTTTATGGAATGTGGGAGGAAACTGGAGTAGACTCTCTGTCGTTCACCCTTAAAGAAAACCAAAAGGCAGATGTGTGTTTGAGATTATGTTTCTTTAAGTGCATATTGTTTTCTCAGAGTTGATTTATGAAATATTTTGCTGTGACATGTCCGTCAAGGGATAGTCCAGACCAGATGTGCAAGGTCTCGCTGTGAAGAAAACATCCTTTGCGCCAGTGTTGATGTTGCCTCTTCAATTTAAGAAATCTGCTTTCCAACAAGTTGGATTGTATCGCAGCTGTCCTGGAATGGATTTTTTTCTCTTTCCTTTGCTGCAAGATTGAAGCCAATGTGACTACATTGTTTGGCTAAGTGTCTTGGTGGACCAAAATCAAATCATATATCTTTACAGTACCTGATACGCCATTTAGTCTGGTCACTACTGTAAATGATTACAATCATTATTATTGTTATTATTATTATAAAGTAGGGGTGTAAAAATGAGTGCATTCATTTTGAGTTACTTTATAGTTCCTTTAATACCGCAATATTTTTTAACATGCGATTAACGACCACTTCTTACTTGGAAAGCCTGTACCCTGTAAGTAACATGTTTTGTTTGCTAGGTTGTTTATACGCTGTCGGGATCTTATGTTGCTAAAAGGACAGAAATGGACAGGGGACGATAGAGAGCGTCAGTTTGTGCTCGGAGACAATTGCCCTTGTCTCTGCATTTGTGCTCTTTATCCTGTCGGCGGCATTCAGGTGGGATGGTGACGCATCGATTCAGGCAGGTAGCAGAGCGCTAACAGGCAGCCTGTGTCTCCATGAGGACTGAGTGCTGCTGAGTCACACACACACACACACACACACACACACACACACACACACACACACACACACACACGTGTGTGTGTGAATAGAAGGCAGCATAGATGATGAGGATTTTACCTGGAGCTCCCTCTCCATCACCTGTGCAGCTTGTTGAAGTGTGAGAGCAAAATAATTGACAGCTCTTGCTCCAGCCTCATGTTAGCCTCACTAACGGTGCTATTCAAAACGACCACACGCTAATAGACAGTGAGGGAAGAACCGACTTTCTGCTGTTTTGCTCATCAAGCGCCAACCTCATCCTTCTTAGCATTTGTATGGTACTGTATCCTGTTGACAGATAGTAAGATATAGATCAATTAGGTTGTTAAGAAGTTTGTGTGCAATTGTTTGATCATGTGTTAAAGCAATTGAAGTCAAATGGAGGAGACTAATTGGCTACAACGGTTGTTGATTCAGGCCTGAACTAATGTTTACATCAGCTCTCAAGCAGTGTTTCCCAACCTTTATGGAGCCAGGTCTTTTACATAACAAAAATATCATGTCACTATACCAAACTATATTTCACAAAAAATATATGGTGTTCCTCACCCTTTGCGGGTGATACGTACCAGGATACCCCACGAAGTACAGGTTGAACTCCCACATGATCCCCACCCTCCTTAACACTCGTTACACTTGAAATGAATTGAATTGAATTGAAATGAAATGAAGAACAAATACCGAGCTGCCTCTGACAGCACATGAGGATGACAAAATGTCTACTTAACTCATTCACTCCCAGCCATTTTCACAGAAGCTGTTTTACTGGATTTTGGCTAATTTTGCAAGGCCCACAGAATATTGTGTTCTATATGTGTGTTGTATGCTATAAAAACATGGAACCTACCAAAAGAAAGATTAGAGTCTCTTGTGTCATCAGAAAAAAGTGTATTTCTATCGGTTTCCGTTTTGCAGCAATTAGCATTAGAATATAGCTAAGTTTCATTATTATTCACAAATCTGTTTAGAAGTGTGGGTGAGCTTTTTTCAACATGGCCCTGACTGATCTCTTCTACTCTGCTGCCACCTTCTGGTCGTTTTTGTAATAACAACCATTGTTTCAAGCATTCTCTTCAGTTCAGAGGCTGTATCAAAGCCTTCTGTATGCTACAGCATAAAAAACATAAATCCCAGGTCGCATTGTTGTTGTTGTTCTTCTTCCTCTTGTACTTGTTCTTCTCCTCATTCTACTTCTTTTTCTTTTTTTCCATGTTTTTCTTATTTTACCGCTTCTCTTCCACCTCATTTGCCTTTCTTCTTTTTATACTTCTTCTCCTCTTCCTTTTCCTCCTTCATCTTTCTCCTACTTCTCCTTTCTTCTCCACCGTTTCATATGACTGCTTCTTTTCCTTCTTCATCTTCTTCTTTTTCTGCTTCTTCTGTGAGGAGTGGGAGGGTTAGAGAGAGGGAGAAGTGCGAGAATTTTTTTTGCGTTTTTTTCTGATACTTTTTTCATCTTTTTTTGAGATTTATGTGTAATAGTTTTTTTTCTTTATCTTGTAGTGTTTTTTTGTAAAAAATAGTGGTTAGTGTCTGTGTTTTTTTTCGGTGGTGGACCGGCGTCGTCGGTAGGCAACATGTCGGTGGCGGAAACGCCCGCTGCCGAGTTTGAGCGTCTCACTCGCCGGCACGCAGTTAAGCTGTTGCCGGCAGTGGACTGCTCGGTGGAGGAGGCAGGACTGGTCGGTGAGGCTCGAGGAGCTGAAAGCTGCCCTGGGGAGCCTGCAGTGTGGCAGGGCTCCTGGCATTGACGGCCTTTCGGTGGACTTTTACAAGTCCTTCTGGCCGACTGTCGGACCAGACTTGCTTGCCGTGATGAACGACAGCATCAAAAATGGGAAACTCCCGTTGAGCTGCAGGAGGGCCATCATCACCATGCTACCAAAGAAGGGAGACCTGCAGGACATTAAGAACTGGTGGCCTGTGTCCTTGCTGTGCTCGGATTACAAGATCTTGTCCAAAGCGCTGGCCCTTAGGCTGCGAGGGGTGATGTCGTCCATCATCCACCCTGATCAGACCTATTGCGTGCCGGGCAGGCTCATCAGTGATAATATAAATCTAATTCGGGATTATTTGGAACTCTGCAATTCCTTGGCTATTGGGACTGGCCTCATTTCCATAGACCAGGAAAAGGCTTTTGATAGGGTTGAACATCAGTACCTGTGGCAAACCATGGGAGCCTTTGGCTTCAGCCCTGATTTTATAGCCATGATCCGGGTGTTTTATTGCGATATTGAGAGCGTTCTTAAAATAAATGGTGGTCTGAGTGCCCCGTTCGACGTCCGGAGGGGGGTGAGGCAGGGCTGCTCTCTCTGGGATGCTGTATTCTCTGTCCATAGAGCCTCTGCTCCACAAGTTAAGGGAAACTTTAAACGATGTTAAACACATCCCCCAGTGTTGCATGTCTTTCAAATTATCTGCCTATGCTGATGATGTAGTGGTTTTAACTAAGTCACAAGAGGACATTGACATTTTAAAAAAAGTTGTGACAGAGTTTGGTTTTATTTCATCTTCGCGTGTGAACTGGGGGAAGAGCGAGGCTCTCATGGTGGGAGAGGGGCTGAAGGACAAGCTCAAATTGCCGGGCGAACTGGAATGGAAAATTGGGGGTTTTAAATATTTGGGCATCTTTTTGGGAGATGAGACCTACAAAAAGAAAAACTGGGATAATGTGTTGGAGACGGTGAGGGTGAGGTTAAAACGGTGGAAATGGTTACTGCCAAAAATGTCCTACAGGGGCAGAACCCTCATAGTCAACAACTTGGTTTCGTCTTCCTTGTGGCACAAACTAATGGTCTTGGACCCTCCAGCCTCTCTCCTAGAAGAGTTACAGCGCATTTTAATTGATTTCTTTTGGGGGGGCAGGAGGCACTGGGTTCCACAGAGCATCCTTTTCCTCCCTAAAGAAGAGGGGGGGCAGGGCTTGGTGCATTTGGCCAGCAGGGGCGCTGCTTTTAGACTCCAGTTTATACAAAGGCTCCTGACTGGCCCCAAGGATGTTCTGTGGAGACCATTAGCCCGATGCACTCTGCAGCGTTTAGGTTTATGTGGGCTGGATTTTAGTTTGTTTTTAATGGACTTGTCTCGCACGAGCACAGCTTCTCTGCCTTGTTTTTATCGGAGTGCTTTCAAAGTCTGGAACTTCCCTGAAAAAACAGCGGGCGGGGCAGGCCGACTCACTGTATTGGCACATGCAAGAACCTGTCCTGCAGGGAACCCTGCTAGACTACCCTAGCTGGGGGGGAGCGACTCTGTCCAAAACCCTTCAAGCTGCAGGGGTCGCAACGCTTGGCAGAGCGGTGGAGCTGACCGGTCCCAGTCTCAAGGACCCCGCTCCGCTGGCCTCCATTCTGGGGCTACATTCCGTGAGGGTCGTTACACAGCTGCTGAACCACTGGAAAAGTAGACTGGCTGGACATGAGCACTCCCTCCTCAGTCTGTATGGCAGTGGTTCCCTAACTCCGAACCCAGAGGACGGCTTCCCCCACATCGGCCTGCTCCCAGACTTGGGTGACTGCGGGGGCCCCCTGCTGGAGAACATTCCAGCAGTTTCTTTGGGAGCCGCGCCCGGAAAACAATTCTACCGAACAATGGTTAAGACCTTGCATAAAAACAAACTTAACGGACGCTTGGACACTCCATGGAGGAGAGTTATAGACGAAAAACCGAAGCCAGCTTGGGGCACTTTATACAAAGCGGATCCTTCACGGCATCGTGGCCGTGAACTCCTTTGTCTCCGCAATAAATCCAGCCGTGGCGGATACCTGCCCCTTCTGTGGACACAGGGAAACAGTCTTTCATTGTTTTTATCAGTGCAAGCGTTTGCGTTCTGTTTTTGATTTGGTTGGTAAGATTTTTACCCAATGCAATATAGTTTTTCACAAGCACTCTTTTATTTATGGTTTTAACCACAAGGGCCAGTTCAAGAGGGAAAGCCGGGTTTTAAACTTTGTTTTGAGCCAGGCCAAGATGGGTGTGTGGTTGTCCCGAAAAAGGAAAGTTGACGATGGGGCAGAAGTCGATCCCACGGTTCTATGCAAAAAGCTGATGAAGTCCAGACTCTTTATTGATTTTAGTTTTTACAAGAGAGCAGGAGACCTGGAGAGTTTTTGTGAGATGTGGACTGTTAACGGGGCACTGTGCAACGTGAATGAGGAGGCGCTGTGTTTTAGTGATGTTCTGATGTGAAAGCATTTTATTTTTTTATCTATTTATTGAATTGCTCTTGCCGAGCCGTGTGTTGTAAAATAATGTAAATAAGAGCGGCGAATAAATGTATTTTTTCAAAATCCCAAAAAAATCTTCTTCTGTTTATTGTTCTTCTCCTCCTCCTCGTTCGTCTTCTCCATCTCTTTCTCCTTCTCCTCATTTTCCTTCTACTACTTCTTCTTTTCTTTCTTCTTCATCTTCTTAACTCCCTCCTCGTGCTCCGACTTAGGTGGTCACAAATGAACATCTGTTAAGTGACAACAATAACAGAACCGCAGTACTATCAAAATAATGACAAATTCACCTCACTGTGCTCACTAATTTACATATTCATTGTAAATTCTGAGATAAAGCTATTATATTTTGTAGGAATGGTAGCAGGTGGATAAACAGGTTAATTGTACCTTCCCTCATCCAGCGGAAGAGCTGTTGATCTGCTGTTACGTGGTTGAGAGCTGGAACATGCTGCACTTTACCAGCCACCCTAATCAGGACAACAACCTCACCTCGAAATGCGCTTAGTTTTGCTCTTGCAAAAGTATTCACAGCTTCCACTGCCCAAAAGACAAACAGTGACACGACCTTCAAATGTTGACTGGTGAAACTGAAGAGTGAAAGCTAAAGAGGCAAGCGTACAAACGGATAAAGCACCCAGTGCGACTTACAGTGAAATGATGGATGGCGGCATGACGTGACTCAGCTCTATTGTCGCCCACTATCCCACAATCCCCCACTCCTGCATGACGAAGACAAATGACCCGGCAATGAAGGAAAATGAGGATTTTATCACCCATTTCCCCCTCACATGATTGTGGGCCCAAAGATTGCTTGTGTGTGTGTTTGTGCACTGGGAAGTGAACCATTGGCTTCCTGACAGGCCATCTTCCAGTCATTCGCTTGCCCAAAGGCGCAGTTTAGAGAAATCGGTCACTGGGAGTTTGGTGAGAAATGCCTTAGGTTTGGAACATATATATATACTATATGCTTGTGTGTGTGTGTGCGTGTGTGTGTGTGTGTGTGTGTGTGCGTGTGCGTGTGTGTGTGTGTGTGTGTGTGTGTGTGTGTGTGTGTGTGTGTGTGCGAGCGCACATGTTTAAAAGGACATCCTCTGATATAATTACACAGCCTAAGGGGCAGAAGAGATCCCTGTATGCCCTACCTTCTGTGTAAAAAAATAATCATCTAAACTCTGAAATCCAGTCTGACGCTGCCGTCATAGGAAGCCATTATGGGATGAAGTTATTCCCATGGTATGGATATCTTCCTTTTAGCACCTGCACATGGCTCCCAACGATTGTAATCAACTAAGTTTGTCCTGCTCACTAACAAAATACAAATGTTGTGTTAAATTTAAGATTGTATTTCAGATTTGTTTGCTGATGGTTTTTTTTGTTCAAGTTAAACTTTATTAGCTAATAACAGCAATGGCAAACAGGAATCCGCAGATTGGGGGGAGGGGTGCGGCCATAATGGTTGTGAATCCCTCCAACTTGAAGGCATTTAGGTTATGACGCCTGCCAACAACAACTCTTGCTCAAGCTCACAGCGAGATTAACAGTCACAGGTTGCTCTGCAGGCAAAAGGCTGTCAAACAGCCTTTAGAGGCTTTATAATGCGTTACCATTTCTGTTTACCTCAAGTTTGACAAACACTTGCTTTCACTTTTAAAGGCATTAACAGTCAACATAAGCCACTTTTCAGCCAAGTACGGTTTTATTCAGTTCACTACCATTTGGCACAGTAAATCTTCATCTGGATGCACAAGGTCACCTTTTTTTTTGTGCTAAATGTTTGTTTGACAACTGCCTGTCAACCAATCAACATGCTCATTATTGAATGTGTTTACATGCAGTCAATATTGCTGATGGTTTAAGGTAAAAATTCTAGTTTCGGAAACATTCGGGATAACCCGTTTACATGTGTGAGTGGGCAGTTACTCCTGCATCCATATCCGGATCTAAATAAATAAAGTAGTCGGTTTGCTTATTTATTTCCATAGTGTTGCGCGCCATGTGCATGGACATATATATATATATATATAAACGCATATACTGTATGTGGGTATGTACTCAGTGCGGCAGTTTTGACGTAGAGACAGAAAATAACTGCCGCACATGCAAGTAGTTCCTGAAGACCAAGATTCCTTGTGAATAGAGCATGCCCAGAACACAAAACAAAGTTCCATTTAACTCTTTTCCTGCTGTCAACGTTAATTAACGTTAACGGAAATCCCAACGAGTACCGCCATCAACGTTAATTGACGTCAACTACAGACGCTCCCCACCTTACGAACGAGTTACGTTCCGGACGATCGTTCGTAAGGTGAATTTGTTCGTAAGTTGCTTCAGTGCTATATTTTGTATTATAATTTATGTTTAAAGCCTATATAAGTATATTGAAGGTTTATATAAGTATGTTTAAGGCTTGTACAAGTAACCTGCATTGGTTTGTACTGAAAAAAACTTTTAATAAAATGGAGAGAATACGTACAGTACTGTACTGTACTACGTATGTTAGAAAGAGAGAGCGAAAGACACACACACAGTATGTACATGTACGTAATAAGATAAATAAAATTAAGTTTAACTTACTTTTGGAAGATGTACTCGATGCTTAAGGAGATGATGGAGGAGGAGGAAGAGGAGGATTTTATATCATGAGAGATTCTTCGTCATAGCTGGAATCGGCTTCAAAAGTTATTTCCTGCTTCATGGGGACCGGCGTTTCTTCCTCCTCCTCCTCGCCACGTTGCTCAGCCTCCAATGAGCTCTCACAGCGCCAATCGTCGGTATTAGCGGTATTAGCAAAATCTAACTTACAGCATTTCTTTCCGAACATTTTTCGACATACTGTACGCGCAGAAATGTTCGTATGTACCGTTGTTCGTAACTCGAATGTTCGTAAGTAGGGGAGCGTCTGTACTTTGTTGTTGTTTTTCTTCAATGGGCAGTGCAACGACTTGAGCAGCTCTGGTTTCATGAATGAGTTGGAGAAAAAAAAACGCCCACTAACTATGACCAGCAGATGGCAGCATTGTATCTCTTTTCAATGGGATCACGGGTATCAAATTACATGAAAACATGGCGGATCTCAGGAAATAGAATGTTTTCAAGGATGACGTGAATGATCAAAGCATTTGTCACATTAAATCTAATTCACAGAGCATCACTAAACAAAAAAATATTAGTGACAAAGTCATTGTTGTGCAGAAAATGTATCTTTTCACAAAAAGCTTGTTTTCTCATTTTTTTTCTATTATAGCTTGGTGTCACTCAAATTACCTATTTTAAATGGTGATTACTAAAGAACAGATAAGGTAGAATCATAGGCTATAGGGTTGTCTTTTTGGATAACGTTTGGCAGTAAAATACTTTAACGAGGTACCCTGATCGCGTTAAAATGATCAAATATTCGGGTTAGGAAAGTGCAACACAGGGCTCTTATTCAGGTTTTAGCACATCCGGGTGTTTGCGCATGTTTACATGACCTTTCAAAACCTGAATACGGCTAATGTTTGGGTTTTGAAACGGTTATTGTCTCTATGTACATGCAGTCATTGATAGGCAGATCAACTGACAGCCTATGGTACATGTATGTTGCCTGTGTTGAGGATATGCGGAAGGAAATTAAAAAAGCACACATAGTCCTGTTCTGGATGCTGCTGTATCATACTGCACGCGTTCCACTCCGCTATTTCCTCTTGAATAAAATGTGTCCTCTTACTGAGGCCAGCAGCCACATGCCAAGAAGAACACAAGAGTCTCGTTCATGTCTTGTTCCGATTGATGTTTTCAGCATGGCTTGGCGTTTGCAGTATCCCACTGTAATATTTTAAAGTGGAAAATCATCAGCTACAAACCAACTCGAGTACAGCTGAGCCAGTACTGTGTAGTGAAAAAGCAGCATTAGTGAACACTTTCGGCACAGTTGATAACAGAGGGATGCCAAAAGGTGACACAGTAAATTTGACTGCAGAATAGCATCACGGCTTTAATGGTAAAGAAAATGACACACTGCCAGGTCCAGCATATAAACCTTTACCAAAAAGAAGTTTATTTAAGTATACTTGAAGTATATTTAAAATTGTATTGTTTTGAGTCTTGTTTCATTCTGTTCTGTATTCCAACCATACAGAATGGACGGTTAGAGCATTTGTGTTTTCTCACTCACTTTTATTCCAAAGCACGCCAATCATACACTTACTTTCGCTGTGTAACAGTTACAACTGTCGTCTTGTAAACACCTACCGCCAGAATATCAATCCTATTGTAACATCTTTTCTTTTCTTTTTTTTCTGTTGAAGTAAATGACAACATATTTCAAAAGTCAACATCTTTGTGATCTTGTTTACTCTTTAACAAACAAAAGTAGTAGGATCACAATTCTCCTATAACCGAAAAGTTTGCAAATAATAGAACATTTTAAAAAGAAATGAAATCGCAAATAAGGCACTTTAGCCTCTCTCCACCATCTTACTTAAATTATGTGCAATAACCAAAATACTGTAAACACAAATCCAGTGTATCCTACTGTAAGTTTCATTTTCACCAAACAAAAAATGTTTTCACATTGTCTTATCATCCAAAGCATATGATTGTTTATACATATTCATAAACATGCACAAAATCGTATCCAACCAACAAAATAAGAACTAATATTTCTCTTATCCTTTTTTTTTCTTCTCAGAGACATATTCAATACTGCACTTTCACCAGAGTTCCGAAACCACACATCACTGCGTGTAGTCCTCCCGGTATCGAGGTCTATTGACCCAACGACCCGACCTGGTTGTGACAGTAGAACTGACAACAGCTCCACTGTAATCTGTACCTGCCACAGCTGTGTTTCCCACAGTCTCTGTTTTGTGGGGTGAGGCGGACGGGCGCAGGTCACGTCTGAGATGGCGTCGATTCCTCCGTAGAACTCCACCCGACTCCAACCTGTGACTTACAGGTTTCAGCACCTTCGATTTCCTCCACACTCCTTGTGGTTGAAATGTCTGAACTCTCACAGTGTCCCCCTTTTCTAGAATGTCCATATCCTTCGCCGCGCAGTTGTAATATTTCTCCTGTCTCTGCCTGTTCTTCAATAGGCCTTGTGCATTGCTGGTCACTTCCGGCTACAGCAATGTGTCCCTGGTAGGAAGAAGGGTCCTCGTTTTCCTACTCATAAGTCTCTGTGCCGGGCTTGTACCCAAGCCTTAGCTTGGAGTGTTCTGGTGGTCCAATATAGCCAGCGTATTGTCCTGCAGCTTCAGCTTTCAACATCAGCTTCTTAACAGTTTTCACAGCAGACTCGGCCTTCCCATTGCTTTGGGCAAATCCCGGTGAAGATGTCCTGTGTTCAAACTCCCATCTTTTACTGAACAGCTGAAACTCTTTGGAGGTGTATTGTGGTCCATTATCAGATATGACTACATCCGGTATGCCCTGCCTTGCAAAGTGGGCGGGCCTTCAACTTCCTAATTACTGTGCTACTCGTGGTGTCAGGCTATCTTCCCTGACGAGTCTCTCCCTCATTGCTGAGCTCTTGGTGCCACACACAATGCGGTCTATAATTAGTGAGTCCTTTATGTCACCAAAGTTGCATGCATTGGCCAGCACTTTCAAATCTGTTACATATTTGTCAATGGTTTCATCCATTCCTTGGTTCTTCACAAAGAACTTGTACCTCTCGATGGTCTCATTGACTTTCGGGGTGCAATGTTCATCAAACAGCCTCATCATCAAACTCACTGACCTCCTCGCTGACAAGTCGTCATCCGGCAGTGTGTCCAAGAGCTCCCGTCCACTCGCGCCAATGAGGTAGTAAAAAGGCTTCGCTTTCATACCTTCCTCCGCGTCTGGCATGCTGAGGTCCGTGTATGAATTCCTCCTTCCAGCTCTTCCACATTTTCACTTGGTTGCTGGAGTCCAACAACAACATCGACGGAGGTTTCAGCCCTTCCATCACAACGTCTGCCACCTGCTGCGCCGCTCCGTTCAATCAGCCCGCCAGCAGCACGCACACTTGGTTGTCCGTACTTCAAACAAGCGTCAAGACCGCTGCCACCATGTTTCATTCTGTTCTGTATTCCAATTATACAGAATGGACGGTTAGAGCCTTTGTGTTTGCTCACTCACTTTTATTCCAAAGCACGCCAATCATACACTTAGTTCCGCTGTGTAACAACAGTCCTCCTGGAAACACCTACTGCCAGACTAACAATCCTATTGTAACAAGTATACTTCCAGTTTACTTTTCTTGTACTTTTTGGAAGTATACTCCACCAAGTAAATGTTAAGTGTACTTGTAAGTATATTAAAACGTATACAAAAAGTTTACATACTGTAGTATGTACTTAGAATGTACTTGTACTTTTTCAAGTGTACTCAAAATTAGGAGAGTATACATCCAGTTTGCTTCAGAGTGGTGATTCAATTTGTGAAAATAATATGGGCCCTAAAACCTTTGTGGTCAGACACCCCTGAGGTGCTACAATTTGGAATTTCAGCCAGTTTTTATAGTGCTTGTCCTCATTAGGGTTACAGGTGAGCTGCAGCACCTGTGGACAAATTAAAATTAATTTAACATGCATAATCTAACTCCACAAAGGAATGCAGAGCCGACATTCAAACCCCAAACCAGCTACATATGCCAAAGGCTACCACTGCTAATTGAATTGTTTCTCTTGGAATTATTTCCTGTGAGGAAAATTGTTCTCAAATCCCAACCAGCATTTTGGAATGGATTGTGGTGGACCTCAACTGTATGGGCTCTAATATTGTGACTGGAGCGTGGTCTCTAATTTTGCATGGAGACGTGTTGGTAATCTCGCAGATGCACACAAGCAAGTATATTTTATAACCGTACCATTGTGGGTGTGAACATAACGGACATAATTTGTCACCAATCAAATTGGCTCCTCTTATTGCCTTTAAGGGATACTTGACTCATTTAGCCATTTTCAGCAGTAAGAAGTTAATATTTGGCCTTTATTAATTTGATAACGTAATTATGTTTCACGTTTTCATTTCTCATGTACAATTAATACCTTTAGAAACACATTTTGCTACTTGCTGCCGACTGAAAATGACATCACGTGTGCTCAGGTCTCAGGTAACAATCAATCACAGCTCAGCTTCAGAAAACAGGTGAGCTGTGATTGGTTGTTGCCTGAGCCCTGAGCAACTGTGATGTCATCTTCAGTCAACAGCAAGTGGCAAAATGGCCACCCCCTGAGATGGATAAAAATGGCTGGATTTTGCTGCATAACTCATATTCCACAAATCTAATATTATTCAGAATGTCATGTTTAGACTAGTGAGTCACATGTAACATATTATTGTCAAGAAATGCTTATGGTTGACTTCCCCTTTAAAGGATTTAATTGCACATGAAAAATAATGAAGTTGTCAAATGTATTCAAGATGCATGACCGGAGTGTTTTCTCTGCCAGTGTGGCAACAAACTGCATTATCAGGGCACCCAATTAAATTAATTAACATGGTGATAACCGCCGACAACAACTATTTTCTTGAACCTGATGTATCTTTCCCGATCCCCGATCATTTGTGTGCCCCTCCCTTAGCTTCTCATAAAAACTACTTGTAATAATAATGGTGGGCCTAATGTGTCCATTGAATGAATTAATAAAATGACTCAGATGGTTTGATGCCCAGGGTTGTCTTTTTATGAATGAAGTGCATGTAACATCCACACAAATGTTCACAGAACTCAGAAGTTGTCTGCGTGTGCCCTAATTAAATAAATCGACATCGCGTTAGACTACCTGTGCCACTATTAAGACATAGTCTGAACAGGTTTATTTTTTACCCTGACTTTCTGCCACCAAATTATGATTCCGCCAGGCGTATCGTCGAGTACATACCCTCACTAGGCGTGAATGCTTGATGTGTTTTCACTTGTTGGTTGGTTGATTGGTTTTTGATTTAGTTTCCTACGTAGAACAATTATGCCAAAACCGCACCTTTTATTTACATCTATTTTGTGCCAACATAAGTGCTTTATGTGAACAGTGTTTCCTTATAACCCCACTTGAGCCTTTGTAGAGTGTCTCCATTGTTTGACATTATACTGAATGAGAAGTAAAAACAAAACAAAACAACAACATTAGACAGTCAAAAAGACCACTGTTGTGTCCATGGTATGTTGCCTAAAGGAGATTGGTGCTCCACTTATTTTTTTCGTAAATAAAAACGCCACTGGGAACACTAAACACATCCTGAGCTGTACTGCTTGGTGGAAACAATGTTGTAAAGATGAGGAGATAAATGCATTACAGTGAAGTATTGAAGAGCGCATTGCTGAGCTAATCCTGCTGGAACTTTCTTATCGTTTATTGCCATATAAAAAAAGGGCTGTAAAAGTTGTGTCACACAATGTGTGCGATGGAGTAGTTGAAGGAGTTATCAGGCCAACAGGCTGTGTTTCATAAGCATGCATTGTGGACAAGTCATGCTCACAGGGCCCTTGCTGAACTTCACCATTGCGCAGCTGTCTGTCGCCATGCTCAAGGGCATCGAGCATGTGTTGGTGACACACGCGCACAAACACACACACTGGAGTGTTATGTTCAGACTGAGAAGTTGTCCAAATTGGGCCATGTGGCGGCCTTCTCTTATAAAGAAGCCATACACATTTGGTGTCCGGCTGGGCATTTATCTAGCATAATGTGATTGTGCTGACGTGCCCTCGCTCTCAGTGGCGATGGGTCAGGGTGGGCCACACGGTTAGGGGCCGGCCCCTCCCCTGGGCCCTGTTTTTACTCACAGCAGTGCTGGCCATTGTTAGTCCAAATGTCAGGCATCAGAGGTTTAGGCCTGATTGAAAGTGAAGCCTCAAGGTTTAAGTGATGCTTCCCTTCCCATTTCCTTCCCTCTTTGTCTTCACTGGCTGTATACCATAATGAGGACTATCTATTGGATATGAAGTAAATGAACTCGTATCTCCTCACCTCAAGCATACGGCACGTGTTATATCGTGACAGTCCTTCAACTGCTTTTAAAGGTGAAGTTCTTTTGGATGTAGGTGAGATTGGGTGCAATTTGTTTATCACACGACACTAGGCCGGCGACCAGTCCAGAGTGTAACTGGGCAACTGGGATAGGCTCCAGATCAGCTGCGATGAGAACAAGCTGTGTAGAAAACGGATGACTAGTTATCACCAGGTTGGTTTCAAGGAAGCGCTTGTTGATTCTGTTTATTAGTCGTGCTGCAATCTGCAATGAGTATACCTGTTTTAGGACGTGATGTTTCAGTATGATTTGGTAAGAAGTTCAACAAAAAAAAACACGTACATTGCACAACATTGTACGTGTACAGTAGCTGTGCTGTGCGTTCAAGAAGACTGGGAAATTTCAGAACTCTGATTACAAAATTGCAATTAACTCATTCACTCGCAGTCATTTTCATTGAAGCAAACCCCTTTGCTCCCGGCTGTCTAACTGGATTTTGACTGATTTTGCAAGGCCCACAGAATATTGTGTTCTATTGCTATAAAAACATGGAACCTACCAAAAAAAAGATTAGTCTCTTCTTTCATCAGGAAAAAAGTACATTTCTATCTGTTTCCGTTTTGCAGGAATTAGCATTAGAATATAGCCAAGTTTCATCATTATTCACATAACTGTTTAAGACAGTGGGGGAAGAGCTTTTTGCAACATGACCCTGGTTGATCTCTTATATGCTGCTGCCATCTGCTGGCCGTTTTTGTAATAACTACCATTGCTTCAAGCATTCTTTTTTTTTTTTTTTTTTTTCTTGCTTCAAGCATTCTTTTCAGTTCAGAGGCTGCACCAAAGTCTTAAAAATGTACTACATTTTGGGAGCATGATAATATTTAAAATAGAACGTATTTATATGTTTTTGGGACCAAAAGAGTTAAGCGGCAAAGATACTCAGACTTTATGCAGTATTCATTTAAAAAAATACATTTAAAATATTGTTATTTGTATTCTTCTGATTATTTATATTTAACATTGAGTCCTAAAATCTCTCTTTACCTGTGTCTTGAAAGGCTATGTATTAGGCATGTGCCAATATTCCGCAAGTTGTCCACCCAACAAATCTACTTTTCTCGCAGAATAAAACTGTATTTATGCTATCAGGTGATCTGTGGTATGCAGTTAATTTAGGGAGTAAAGTCCATCTTCAATTTCCTTTACCCCCTGGCCTCCATTTTTCATTAGATCAGCTCATGATCTATTTCCCCAGCCTCTTTTTCCATACCCCCTTGCTTCAAACTTCACTTCCATCGTTGTGTCATCCACCCTGCTTGCTACAGAGATTCTTCTTCTCATCTAGGGAGAAATGGCTCCTTCTGAGCAAATGTCTCAGCACTTTCATCTCCAAATGTCTCTTGAGTGACAGACTGAGAGAGAGCAAAAATGCCAGTCAGATTGCTGTTTGAGATTGGCCAGGGGAGATAGAGGAGCCAATGTGTTCTGGCTGATAGTTGAATCATTTCACCTGAAGTTCAGTTGGTGGATGGACTCTGAAACGAGGGGCTACTTTAATAGTTGTTCTACTGCTTAGCAGCTGAGGAGGCTTTGGGGAAGTGTAGCGAGAAGGTGCTCGTTCCATTCCCTGTTATAAAGAAGTGTAGTGATGGATCCAAATCTTTTGTGCGTCAGTTCATAAACTAGTTGGCCACATCCTCTTATGTTCCATACATTTTCTGCCATGCTTGTTGAAAATATCCTCAAATAACCTCAACCTAGGAAGGTTGAGGCAGGGATTCAAACGCATTATGCCAGATATACGATCCACTTGTACACCATGCTGTCAGGTTGAATTAACAACCTTAGATGTCATAATTATTGCCATCAACTGTACAGGCAATGTTTTAGATTTATTGAGTCATTAACATGTAAATGTAAACTATTTTATGGCCTTGCATAATAATGAGTGTGTAGAAGGAGGAAAATGCTTACTTTTATTATTTATTTTATTATTATTATTATTAGGGATGTTTGATACCACTTTTTTCCAGACCGATACCGATACTCAACTCTTAAGTAGTCACCGATACCAGATACCAATACCACTAGTACATGCAATTTCCCGCAAAATGACAGAAAATTTTAAAGATAGACCTATGTATTCCAATATAGTAGTTAGTTATTATTAGTATCCCTAATAATAATAAAAATGATAATAATAATAATAATTATTATTATTATTATTATCATTATTATTATTATTAGGGATGTTCAATACCACTAGTACTTTTTGATACACAAAATCCACACCCCCCCCCCAAAAAAAACCCCAATGACAAATCATTTTAAAGAAAGACCTAGCCTATATCTTAATTAAGCATTTTTCCTTAAAATTGGCTTAAATTATTGGCATTAAAAAAATATATATTTCTAATCTCTTATCTATAGTTCCTGAACTTTAAACACAAGAGACTGATACTTTGAAATAAGGCCAGGTATCGGCTCGATACCGATAGCTAATTATTATTATTGTCAACCCAGTGCTGCTTCTCCACTACACAGTACTGGCTCAGTTCAGCTCAGCTCTGCTCGACTCAACTATACCACTTGGACGCAACACTTCTAAACTACAACAAACAACAACAATGGAAGAGAGTCAGGATTTCCTGTCTACTTCTACGGCATGCGGCCGTTGGGTATGATGAAGATTTATTATTTACTGTATTATCTGTATTCAAGAGGAGACTGAAGACAACAAGAAACCCTAACATTGCACCTTGGCGTATACTACCGCAGTGTCAGGGTTCTGTGCAGTTCTTTCTCATAAATAAACAGTAATGTCTTTAGGATCCAAACTGCTCCTACTCTAAACCTGATCGATCAGCTGATGGCTAACGAGTATGTCCTTAAAGTCCGTGTGCATGTTAAAAACTGTACACGTGGATTATTCCCTCCCCCAATACTGTTGTGGTGGCTTCAGTTCTTGACAAGGCTTCACATCCTGATGAATGAATAATTCATACATGTTGTAGCAGTGCAGAGGTAGGTAGGGGGATGCTGTGTGTGTGTGTGTGTGTGTGTGTGTGTGTGTGTGTGTGTGTGTGTGTGTGTGTGCGTGCGTGCGTGCGTGCGTGCGTGTGTGTGTGTGCGTGCGTGCGTGCGTGCGTGCGTGCATGCGCTTGTGTGTCAAGGACTGTTTGGTCTTCAGGCCCAGGATGGAAAGGCCACAGCTGTCAAAGAACTCAAGCTGCTCTCTATATAGTCCCCACTAAAGAAGATGTTTGCATTCGACTCGCAAGTGCTTTTCTCTCTTCTGCTCTTGCTCCCAAAGGGTTGAACGGGCAAGCGGGCCATTAAGATTGTGATGGACGGCATCATTTCAGTAGTGATACCTAATAATGCGCGGGGCGGTTTGTGTGTTGCCTCAACTGCATCATCCACGGCAGCTTCCTTGAACCCGGCACGCACGCACGGCGACGCTTGGCCTACATTTGATCAGAACGTCTCAGTCACTCTTGACCGACATCAAAGCAACACGCTAGCAGCCAGCCGAGCTGCATGCATGCATTATCAATCACGTGTGTGCCTCGTTCTTTTGATTGGACAAGGAAATATATTGCAGAGCAAAGATCAAACGGAATGGAAGACAGTCATTTTCAAGATGGTGGGGGTCGATACACAAACATAAAAAAATGAATTCATGCTTTGTTGTGCTGTGACAAAAATGCATGAGAGATTATTTTCTGTATGTTCAACCTTGAAATTAGCCATATGCGAGTGAAAGGCTTTTAAATGACAGACTTTCTTTCTCCCCCTCCACTTCCGCCTCTTAAAAGACAATAAATTTACGAGAGCAGCGCGGCACGTTATCTCAAAGGACACACGCAGAGGGAAATTATTTGCTCTGGCTCTGGACTCATTCCACTTTTATCATACAAATGAATTAAAACAGCAGTGTATGTCGGCTTGTTGTTTATTATATTCATTTTATTTTTATTTTAAAGGCGGGAGATGCAAGCTCAGCTGTTTAGGCACACTCGAAGATATCTGCGTGCAGGTCGCTGATGGATGCACTCTGACTGGACGCAGCTCACATCGACAGGCAGCTGAGGAATGTGTCTAAGCAGCTCAGTGATACGCTCGCGCAAACACACACCGACACGCTGTTTCTAGGCAGTGCGCCGCTGCACCTGAACACATTCGGCCAATGATTTGGACTCTGCCTTGTGCGTCGCATTCACATCCATGTACGGTCGTACCTTGACTCCCTAATAATAGTCCATATTAAAATTAACAATATACAGTATGTTGATTTAAAAAAAAAGTTGCACTGTTTTCATGATCTGTTGCGTTGACTGTTTTGATTAGAATGACTTTTGTTTAATGTTTTTCCTGTGACGGTAAGCTTCCTCGAATTGGAAAATGTTCCGTTCGAGAGCGACGCCGTCATAACATCAGATGAGCAGATGAGAATTGGAGAGATGCTGGGGCTCCGGGTGGCGGAGTGTTTACCGTCACTTTCCTCCGGTGCTGGTTTGGGTGATTTCGCTTCCCTCCTGGGGGACTGTGTGTGTGTGTGTGTGTGTGTGTGTGTGTGTGTGTGTGTGTGTGTGTGTGTGCGTGTGTGTGTGCGTGTGTGCGTGCGTGCGTGTGCGTGTGCGTGTGTGTGTGTGCGTGTGCGTGTGTGTGTGTGTGTGTGCGTGTGTGTGTATCAAGAAAAAAAATGGACAGGAGATGGTGGAGTTATATAGTCTAATTTGGGCAGATTTATTTATAAGTAACGGGCATGATTTAACTATCCAAGTTCCCACCGTGCCATTAGATTTTCTCTGCTGCTTGTATGCGATCTAATCAGCGTCAAAATCTCAGTTTTTACTTCCTGGTAGGCTGCTATGTTAGCTCTTCCGAATATGGGCATGCTGGCAACTGTTTATTTTGCATTGCCTCGTGACTCTTTCACACTGGCGGAGTTCAGTTTGAAAATGGCTTTATACCGTGTTTCATTTCCTGGTGATTCTTTGTTACTTTATTTTTAAGAGACAGTCTGTAGGATTTGCATTTCATTTTATTTTATTTTGAACATGTATATAAAGAAAAAAAACTAACTGATTATAAAAGTGCATGTATAAAGACAAAATATAAAAAACATATGAACAAAACAACAAACACAACATTCAAGCAACATAAGAAAGTTTCACAGTGTTTCACCCAGTCAAGAGCTACACATATACACATACAATTTTGAAATGGAGTAGGAAGAAGCATAAACTTATCAGGTGCTACCCCTTTTAACATATGTTACACAATAAATAGTAGGTATGTATAGTAAACAAAAAAAAACTCCGACATTTGTCTCCAGTGTTTACAAAACACTACAGACACTTATTTTCATGCTTTATGGTTATGCACTCCAGTTATGTATTAGAAAAACTTTCCGCTATCTTGGACTGTAGGATACCTTTATCTCCAAACTTGTGTTTGCTAGGTGACCTAACAACAACTGACTTACCACATAAACAATTTCAATCTACACTTGTAGCCCTTACTATCGCGAAAAAAACAATTCTTGTTAACTGGAAAAATAAACAAACTCTGAATATCGACCAATGGTCTAACCTCCTCATAAATCACATTTTAATGGAAAAAATATCTGCCTCAAATAAAAACCAAATATCAAAATTTATAGAAACATGGTCTACGTATATAGAATATTTTAACCTAAATCTCGTTACTTAATTCTGCCTGTTAGCAAGAGCCACCACATCGCGATAACTTACATTGATGTTTCTGTATTTGGCAATTTGTAACTAATGGTTGTGTTTTTATAGTCAGAAACCCAGTTGCTACCAACAGGATCGAGCAGACTACATCAAACGACACCTTAATCACCAACTCCTCAAGATTCACCTCCAATGGGCACTAAGGGTTAATATTCGGATTCACTGGATGCCAGTGAGTTAATTCTATAGGTGCTGTCCCCCCCTGGCTAGGCGTGGGCGGCTCTGCCCCTCTGTTGGCTGCTGGGTGGCGGCTGCGTCTTGGCCGTTCCCTGGGTCTCTTGGGGGGTGCTGCGTTGCGGGGCTCTCCCTGGTGCCCGCTCCGGGCCCGGCGACGTGGTTTGGAGCCTGAGGGCCGTCGGGGTACCCTGTGGTTCCCTCTCCCCTTCCCCTTCCTCCCCCTTGCTGCCTCTCCCTCCTCGCCTCTCCCCGCCCGTCCTCCGCCTCCCTGTCCCTTCTCCCTCATCACCCTTCCTCCTCCTCTCCCCCTCTCTCTGCGGCCCTGCTGCTGCACCTTGCCCTTCTTGTCGTCTCCTTCCCACGTCCCTTCCCCCTCCCCTGGGCCGGGGGCTCCATCCGTGGCCTGGGTCTCGGGGCTCCGGGGGCCGGGCGGGTGGATGGTCTGGTGTTGTGCCCGCCCCACTCCGGTGAACCTCCTGGCACATCAGGAGGGCCCCAGTATCCGGGGAGCGAGCCCTATCGCCCCGCCGGGCTGGTCCCATATGCCCACCGGGGTTCCGGTGGGCGGATGCGCCTCCTGCCCCCGCCGGTTGGGGATGGGGGGGGTCGCTCCTCTTAACTCACTGCACTAGTTTTGCACAATACACTTTGTTTATAGACATATTGGGCACATAACACACTTTGGGGGGGGTGGGGTAGGCTGGAGACACCGTCTTCGCCCTACAACTCCCCTCCAATTTTAATGCACCACACAACTGGGGGGGGGGGTGTTGTTGGGGGGGGCATAGTTTGGGGCAGACCGCAGTATAGAGCAGTGTTGCAGTCCCCTGTCCGTGACCTCTGGGGTTCGGGGGTGCCGCCCGTCCCCCGGTGCAAAGGAAGAAACAGATTGTGTCTGAGTTTCGATAGATGCTGGTGTGGTGGATCTTGCATGCATGAAAACCCAGGAGCAGGAGCGCCCCCCACCCACCCCAACACGGCCTGCGCCCCCAACCCAACGCAGCAGGACGGGGCACTGCAGGCCTGCCAGGCACCCCACCGGTCACAGCCCCCGCTCCCCCCGCCCCCCATCCACCCCCGCCATCCACCCCAACCAAGCCCCAGCCGCCCCCAGTCCCCCAAACCCCCAGACACCCTCCCATCCCCAGCACCCCTCCCCCCCCAGCCGCCCCAACCAAGCCGCCCCTCCCCCCGACCCCACCCCCACCAACCGGCAGCACCCCCAGCCCCCGACCCCCAGACACAATCTGCTTCTTCCTCAGGTAGTTGAATGGAGGCTGGTGTCTGTGGATCTCACTCTGCTTCATCTGTCCTTCCTTCCTTTCCTCAGTCTCTCCTTTGGTCTCTTGAGGTCTCCCTGATTTGTTGGAATTTAGATGTTTCTGGGGTTGGTGAAGGACTCTGGTTGGTGCCCCGGTGGGTGGTGTCTGGTCGGTGCTGGATTTCACTTTCCTGTCTTTTCTTTGGTCCTTCCTCGGGTCTCCTGACGGCTTCACGACTCTGGCTGGAAGTGTTCGGTTTAGGTGAACGGTATGGGATTTTTTAATAGGTTTTAGGTGAACTAATGAATACACACGCACACGCACGCACGCACACACAAACGCACATGCACATACACTTACTCACCCAAAGAATTTAAAAAAATTATAATAATAAAAAAAAGAGAGAGCAATGATGATGACATGTCAAATCGGTAAAATTACCGATTACTGAGCTCTCCAAAAAAAAAAAAAAAAGAGATGTGAAAACCAGGTCAAGAAAGGAAGGCCCCGTCCACACGAAAGCCAGTTTCAATGTGTCCTCACAAGTTTCTTACCATTTAGGCCGTTCGTTCACATGATGGCGCGGTTTCGGAGCTTGAAACCGATTACTTTTGAAACCAGGCTCCAGAGTGGAAAGATTTCAAAACGCGCCCCGTACGCGTCCGTCTGGATGCCTTATACAGGATACTCCTCCAGTGATGACGTAATGGTTTCAGCTCGATGACGACGCATTGTCGCAGATTGATGACGTATGTGCCAATTCTCACGTAACTGCGCGCAAACCATTAGTCTGTCAAGAACAATGGTGGATAGCCGTGTCACAGCCTCCTTAGCTTGCTTATGCTTTTGCAGCAAAATATTTTGCTTCTTTATTCCCACGTTCAACAAGTGGTGTTGTACTTGAATCACCCGCCATCGTCACTTCGCCTGTGTTCGTCTTTTTCATGTTGTTTTGATACATGCAAAGCCATGTTTGTTCTGTAGACTGCAATAAAGTTAGGAAAAAAAAGTGTTTGTCTTCTTTGCTGATTCTTCTTCTACGCTTTCCGTTAACTCCCCGTGGCTGCGCTACAGCGCCACTCCAGACTTGGCATATACATTACAGCCGTTGAACGTCCTCAGCGTCTTCTTTTGGACACACACAAGTCTTGAAATGCTTCTGTGTGTACAAGATTTGTTTGTGGAAAGAAGCCGGCTTTGCTTCCGTCTGGACGGGGCCTAAAAACCCTGCAAGAGTTTGGCTTAATCCACAGGTGCTTCTCGTAATGACCTTGTTTACCTGCACCTGTAGCTTAAGTCAAACAGGCAGGGTTTTTACTTTCTGGACCTGGATTTCCCATCTCTGTCTACAATTATATTGACATTATTATTCCCATCATTATTCACCACTATCACCATTTTACCAAGATTACTAGTATTGGTGCAACTTCATATTAGCATCTTTTACAGAATCCTAAGATCCAAATCCACTTACAAGAAATGTATGTTTGCAATGTTATTGTCTGTTTTTTGTGTGTAAATTGACGTGTGTTTACTAATGCCTCTCATTTTAGGTTTGCTCTTAAATCTGCCCAATGGACTGCTGTTTAGCTAACTTAGGCACATAAAATGTGCCTTGTCCATGTTAAAATACATAAATAAATAAAATAAATGTGTCCATCGACGTCCAAATTGGATGTGCTGTATATAACTCCACGGACAACAACACTTGCCATTGACAACAAAGATGAACATAGATAGATGGAAACTCACAATACCACAGACACATAGATTGATGGTGTCATTCCTCTACGCCATGCAAAACTGATGTAACATTTATTTGTACACTCGCTTTCTTAAAACTCAGTGAGTTCTCTGACTCAACCTCCAGAGATGATTTCACTAAATGCACAGTACACGGATGGAGCAGCAAGCAGAAAGAGACATCAACAGTGCATTGAATACTTTCAATGTAAAAGTGCTTCATGCAGCAATGCTGCAACAAACGTGACAGAGTAACTTGAGCTTTTTTTTTCTTTTTCATTTTTTTTTACCCAATTGCTGGCTCTGCTCTGCTGTGTTGTGCTGTGATGTGCTTGGAAGGCTGGAGTGTGAAGACTAACAAGTGTGGCCAGTAAGACCCTTTTTTTTGTACAAGAACTGGACAAAAGTTTGTTTCTATGGCAACTGTATTAGCATCCTAAAGAGACTGCAGGGTTTTTTTTCTGAGTGGCTGGTATTGAATTGAAATTGCAGCTTGTAGATGATGTCCTCTATTCACTTCAATGACCTTAAAAAACATCAATGCTGGTCGTCGGCAGATCATTTTTGCTTCTTTTTTTCAATTTTATTTTTTAAATAACAAAGATACAGGCATTGTGCTTTTGGTGATACATGTGCTTGGAAAATGAAATGTGCGTCTTTCTCAGAAAGTGACAAACATTCTTCATCGAAATAATACACAGCTGCTCTGCTGTCTGTATGCAATCAATTTAGTTTTTTAGAGGATAATCTGATATTGGCGTCACACACAAAGAGCTTGTTCTTAGTAACGCTTGGAAAAGGCTCTTGTTGATAAGCTTGCAGTCATGTTCTGTCCAGTTAAAATTAACCCTGCAGAATGTTAATTAACTCCAACTAGAACTTTTTTTAAATGTATTTGTTACATTGTTTATCTTTCATTTTATTTAATTAACTAAACCCAACAACTACTACTTGATTTGTATAAACAAGTCACATGACAGCCTCCTGCCTGCCATCACATAAACGTCCCATCACAGCTGTAAGCTCTCAATTTGCATCAACGCTCACAAACCAACATCCTCTCATTTACCTTCCACGTCCTGAGTGTCTTTTAATCGCTTGTACTCTCTGCAGTCTTTGCCTCACATGTCCTCTCTATTTCTTCCCCTCCTCTTCCTCCTCCTCATCTTCGGAACCCATTGAGGATTTACAACAATGGCACCGTAGAGTGGATTAAGCTGTATAGTGTCCTATGGCAAGGGAGGGGGAAATCAATGAGCGCATGTGATTTCCTGAGCTGCTAACAATCCTCTGACATGTACGCCAATTAGCAGTGTCAAATGAGGATGTGTTACATACGTGTACAAGGTCATTAGATGAGTATTTGGACTACTTGAGGAGCGTTTAGATAGTGCGTGTGCTTTTGTTTTTTTCTGTGTGGCATACATTTTAATGTCCCATCTTTGTGGTGTCAGCATTCTTCTTAGTGTGGACATTTGGCATCGATGTTCTATTTGACCTTTTTATTTCAGACTTTATGTATATCTAGGGCCACATAAAGAGAAATCAAAGAATGCAAGAGGCTACTTTGAAATCGTCTGATTTATTAAAAACGCAAAAAACAATCAATCATTTTAGCTGTAGCTACTTAAGTAGCTTACTGCCACCACAGTGTGAATGTGTGAGTGCATGAATAATGTATCAATTTCATTGTAAAGCGTCTTTGAGTGTCTAGAAAAGCGCTACATAAATCTGATGCATTATTATTATTGTTATTTATTCAAGTTAAAGGTTATAAGGCAAACAGTTTGTGATTTTTCATGATTTTGGGGTGGCCCACAGCCCTGTATGCCACTAGAATAGATTCGCCTCTGCCCTGAGCAGATTTTCACATTCAGAATCAAAGCTAGAGTGATTGGTAATAAGATGACAATTTTTTTAAAGCATTTTTCACTTGAGGATGTTAAATAATCTGGGGAATACAATTTTTGTTGAGTTAGGTCTGACAGCTGTTTTAAACTAATTTTGAGTGCGGAAGACAAAACTAGTTTCAGTTTTTGAGCTATTTTCTTAAAGAGGAAGTCAAACTTAAACATTTCTTGACAATAATACATTATTTGTGACCTCACTCGTCTAAACATGACATTCTTATTAGGTTTGTGGAATATGAGTTAGGCAGCAAAATCCAGCCGTTTTTGTCCCTCTCAGGGGGCGGCCATTTTGCCACTCTTTCACTGCCACTGACGTTTAAAGACGTCAAGTAAAAACCTACGCTTCACTGCCAATGACGTCAAAAGACGTCATCCAATGATATATATATATATTTTTTGAAACGGGTAGAGGAAACCCTTCCCGCATGTCTGGTGAAAGTTTCAAGTCTGATTGTGCCTAATGACTATTTTTGGCCCCTAGAGGGCAGCGATGACTCTCTTTTGACAAGATCGGGTGGGCGTCAGTAGAGGCGGAGCTAGAGCGTCGAGCAGGAGATGAGAATGGAAGACAAAGGAAAAATGGCGGCCGGTCGCGAGGAGCTCACACCCGAGACGTTTTTTTCAAAGACCAAAAGCATCGCTGAAAAAGCACATTGTTGACGACGATGATCATCATCGATGATGAAGATGAGGGTGACTCCGTGGTTGGAAAGCATTGACGCGGCAGTAGAAGACGTTAGATGGAGCTAGATGGAGGAGGGAACGGGCAATGGCGAGCGTTTGCAAGCAGCTCTACACTTATAAGACGAAAGGCATCGACCAACGCTAAAATAGTACATTGATGACGACGGTGATCATCCTCGATGATGATGAAGGTGAATCCGAGCTTGACGGCGAAATTGGAACCGCTGACGCGGCGGCTATGACGGTGTCGTAACGCGGAGCGCAACCGAGCACGCACAGGCGGACGTTCGATCGGACGACGGAGAGTGCCCCGAGTCCAATGCATATTCATCGGAGGAAGTGTGTACAGTCTGCTACTTGCTTTTTATTCCCCGGAAAAAAAGGCCGTCAAGAAAGTGTAACGTTTGCACGCAAAACGGACCAATGTGAAAGTGAAAGTAAACTGTTGTGCGAGTCCTGGCGTCTCCTTGCACGCAGGAGAGCGTTACAAAAGGAAAAACTGTATTTGAAACATCCACATAATTGTAAGTAGTACCACAGTTGCACACATTTGTAAATAGTTTGCGAAATTGTTTTGTCAAATTGTTACACTGTTGAATGGAAATAAACGTATTTTGCAATCAAAAAACACTTTTTCATTGTTGGTGAAAGCGTTTTACAGAAGTAAAGCACTATTTAGGTGTTTGTGGCATCATTCATGGACAAAAAGAAGTGTACAATTCACTAGAGTGCATGAAATAACATCGTTTCACAAAAAGCTCTTTTTCTCCGTTTTTTGTTTCAAAAGAGAGAATTTCGGTGAAAGTAACCATTTTCTATTGTTGATTACTGAAGAACGGAATAAGGTAGAAATAAACTTTTTTTTTCTTTTTTTCTGATGAAAGCTGAGAGTCCAATCTTTCATTTGGTAGTATGTGTGTTTCCATAGTCCAAACACAACATTTTCTGTGGACCTTGAAAGCTCACTCAAAATGCTTAAATCGGCTGGCAATGGCGACAACCCGTTTTTGAAAACGTCTGGCAGTGAAAGAGTTAACTGAGGATGACATCACAGTTGCTCGGTGCTCAGGCAATGACCAATCACAGCTCACTTGTTTTCTGAAGCTGAGATGTGATTGGTTGTTACATGAACAACAGTGAAGTCATTTTCACCCTACTGTAAGTGACAAAATGGGCGCCCCTGATATTTATATATATATATAAAAACTGCTGGATTTTGTTGCTTAACTCATATTCCAGTAACGCAATACTAACCAAAATACCGTATTTTGACTAGTGGGGCTGCATAGAACATATTATTGTTAAGAAAATTTGGGGGGGTTGATTTCCCCTTTTAAATATCAATCCATCCATCCATTTTCTTAACCGCTTAGTCCTCATATATAAAATACGAAAAAAAATAATTTAGATACGTGCTTGTTTTATTAAAAATAATAATAATCAAATATTGACAATTATGCAATATGAATGAAAGAAACAGGCATGACTACAATGTTAGTTTAACATTATAATGTTCTTACAAAGTGTATGGCTATTGTAATGATAATTGTGTGCCAGTAGTTCAGGTAAAAAATTATGTTTATAGTTCTTTCTGGAATGTTCAACTTGAGGACTATCACATTTGACCCTCCCACAATATAATCAGAGGAAGTTTGTTTAACCAGAGGGTAAGCTGTGAAGAAGAAAAAAACTTGATGTGCTAGAAAAAAAAAAACGGTCTGCAATTTTGGACTCAGCATGCCAATCTTAGTTTTAATTAACATAAAAAATGTTTTATTTTTTTTTTCACACTGTTGCACAGTGTCATCAATGTGATGTGTTCACAAATCATAGCCTGAAAGTGGAGGAAAACATTTTTGCTTCTGAAACATTCAATTACAAAGAGAAATGCTGTTTTGCTTCTTTGTTTCTATTTTCTTTGCGTCGCCTCCATGAGGGATGTGGGTGTCGCAACGCCCAACTTTTTCAACACCAACATCAAACAGGGTTGCAGGCAATGTCAAAAGTTATTTTCTATATATATATGCTGAGGGCAGGGTGGCATGGTGGCTGACTGGTTAGCACGTTTGCCACGTGAGATAGAGTCCGGGCTTCGGCCTTCCTGGGTGGAGTTTGCATGTGCTTGCGTAGGGTTTACTCCGGTTTCCTCCCACATTCCAAAGACATGCATAGCAGGTTAATTGAACACTCCAAATTGTCCATTGGTGTGATTGTGAGGGTGGATGGTTGTTCGTCTCTGTGTGCCCTGCGATTGGCTGGCAACCAGTTCAGGGTGTATCCCCCCCTACTGCCCAAAGCCAGCTGGGATAGGCTCCCACTCTTGTGAGGACAAACGGTTAAGAAAATGGATGGATGGATGGATATATGATGAGGGCCACTAGAAATTGGATAGTGAGCCACAAATGGCCCCCAGGACATTGTTTGGACACCACTGAAGTACAAGGTCATGTAATCAGTGTGTCCAGTAGACCCCTGCCGTCTCACCTTTATGTTAGAAACATTCCTCATTTGAGTGGAAATCTTTAATGATTTAATTTCATCCTACTAGACATGATGTTTGTGTGTGTGCGTGTTAATTTGTCTTTCTATCTTTGTTGTGGCACAACACTTGATGTCTCACCTTCATCCTGTGGACATTGTTTGTAATGTGGACATTTTGTGTAGAAATCATAGGGTGAACTCATATGAGCCTATTCAGCAGTACATGTGTGTGTGCTTATGTTTGTGTGTGTGTGTGTGTGTGTCTGAGTGTGTGTATGTGACATGAAACAGTAATGTGTGCTTGTGCGCTCCCTTTGTCTTGATTACCAGTATCCATTGCTTAATAGCATTTGGGATTACACCATGTGCAGCTTGTCACACTCCATGTAATTGCATCCACTTTGGAGAAATGAATCGAGAAGCAATTTTGCAATAATTTCGATTTTATGACGCAGTTAGTGGAGGCTTTCGCTCCTCGCACACGTACCCATTGCAGCTCCTCTTTTTTTTCTGCTGTCACAGGATGACAATGAAAGACTAAATGGTGCATTTTCTTTATTTCTTCATACCTGGCATTTCAAAACATCCCACACCAAGAAAGTAGCTTTGCAACTTGCATTAATAATTGTGCAATTACAATTACAATCATAATGAAGACTGAATTCTAAATTAATCTTTTCAGAACTGATGACAGTTTTAATACATACACATTGTACACACTTGCGCTCAGAGAGAGCAGGATGAGGCGATGAGGTTGTGAACATGTTGACAGCAGAAAGAGCTTAACATGGGGAAAAAAATCCAACCGTTTTTTTTTTTTACCTCCTTTAATAATCCTTTCACTACCTTCCTTCCTACCATATGGCATCGTGTAGGATTTCATATTTCATGAAGCTGTGCATTCGTTATAGTCTCATCACACAGTAGAGTGGAGCATATGACACAAAGCAATGTGACTAAATTGATTTGATAATTTGTGATCATATGATGTTTTGGGAGCTTTGATTTGAGTGTAGTTCTGTGTGCATTCAACTCCCACTCTGTAAGGTTGTGAGTGGTACTTCATTCATATAGACCATTTCAACCTTACAAAGCCTTCAAAGTGCTTTAAATTTTGACTACTCATTCACCTACTGATGACGTAGCATCGAGAGCAACTGGGGGTTCAGTATCTTGCTCAAGGATCCTTTGACATAGTCAAAGTGGCCTGGGATCAAACCCACAACCTCAGGGTTACAAGATGACCACACTACCATGGAGCCACACCGCCCACAATGAAATGGTTGTTTGTTTATATTGTGATTACTGATTAGTGACTAGTCCACCTGATCTGATTTATAGTCTACTTTCTGTCACCAAATTGTCAGGTGCTTCAGGGACGTGTAATAGAAAATAAAACGTCCATCGAGGTGTACCATACCTGCCAAATTCCTAAACCCGGTAAGCTAGACTTGCGCCAGCATGAAAATGAGGGGGTGTCAGTTTTTGCGCCAAAAATAAGGCTCTAAATGTTGAGAAAATGCGAGGTGCACCCGCTTCTTGGGTCAATAAAGACAGTGGTTGCGCTGCAATGGGTAGGTCTAGCATCCAAGAATATCGTGTTCGACTTTCTCAGGTCTGAGTTGTGCTTGGCTGACTGATTTCAGGACAGCTGTGAGTGAGGGCCACTCGCTGCTCTGTCAGGGATGGAATCAGAGGCACTGGACTGAGGCCTGCCATACTCTGTTACTCCTACTTGTCAGCTTTTCTCTCTCTAATGGCTTCCCACGTGGAGAACGGTCCAAGTGAAGAGGAAAAATACATATTCTCCTCAACACTTGTCTGTAGGTGGGTGTCATACAATTCTCAGAAAATGTCAAGAACTCAAGGTCGTCATAGAATATGTGCATTAACTTACATTGCGTGCAAGACACAGAAAAACACTTCTAATCAGTGCTCAAGTACTTGAGAACACTGATTACATCCATGATTAGAAAAGAACCGAGCGCAGCGCAGACCTCCGCTAACGGTGAAAGACTGTGGTCTGCATATCAACAGCAATTAGGCAAAAAACTGTTTGAAACACATCTCTGTCACATGAATATAAATTTAAGAGCATTCAATAAGAAAAATATATTAAGGCCATCTGCCAAGTTTCAAGAGGGATTATGAAATAAGCAACAATACTCAAGCATGTACTACACATAAAAATATCAGATGTAAATAGATATTTCATGAAATAGCATGAGGTCACAGTTCACTCAATTGTATGCTCCATGTACAGTCTACACAGGACTTGACAAATTTAGGGTGGGGTCGAATGGCTAAGAGAGTAAAAAGTATAAAACTATAGTCATATTTAAACAGTACTGTGCAAAAGTATTGGCACACCACCAGAGTGACACATACTCACAACCTTCTCTGTAACTGATTATGAACCTTGTGTGTGGTTCTCCTTTTCAATAATTCAACAGAAAATGGAGCTATCATCTTTAACGTACAGTGTGTGTAAGGTAGGTCTGCAAGCATTTTGATCATGCTGAAAATTTTGAGATAGACACCACAGTTGATTTGAAATCAGGATTCATTATGTGATTGAAGTGTAGACATTTCTACGTTTTCATCCATAGCTCCATTGGGTGTTGTTTGCGCTTTAAAAGTCATTGTTGAGCCATATTTTTCCAAGTTGAATGTTTTGTAAACGTATTTCTTATGCCAGTTTACCCTTCCTGACACAGTCCTCACATCAATATAGACACATCAGAGTATAACCCCAAAAAATTTAATACGTGGACAAAAATCCTTGGCAGTCATTGACTGCCTAAAGTGTGGATTCCATTTACATTTTGACATCACTAAATTCTGAGAATGAAAGACCAGACTTCACTTGCTGCTTGTTTGTGGTTCATTTTTGTGAACGCATGCTCCGTTTGCATTACTTACTGTATGTCTGTAGGGATTTGTTATCATACTGCTGTTTTGAGAGGCCAAGAGCCAACACAGTCATTCCTGTAAAGCAGAATTTGTGTGAGATGATTTCAGCTCTGTTAATGCAAAACCAGCCAAATCCCAAACTTCCAGCTCAACTTTCTACTTATGCATACCTGGCAAGTAATGACCAAAACTTGTACTGTCACAAAAGCTGGCATGACCAACAGCTTGGCATAAGTCTATGGGTTTAAAGTGAGCAGTAAGGCAGTCATTAAAAGTACGTTTGTCAAGCAGTCTCCCACAGGTACTGAACTCGAAGCAAGCTCCTTAACTGTCTCATTCTGCAACTTTTACTGTGTGAAATGCGGTCCAAAATAATTCATGTTCAGTCTGCATTTTAAAAACAAAAAACATTTAAGATAAAAACAAAATTGGCATGATTGGAAAGTGGAAGCGAAGAAACATTACAAGTGTGGTTGTACAGTATTTCGCGAGTAGGCTACCATTTGCCTGTAGTGATACACCACCAGACAGATTATGACCACTTGCATATTATAATCATGACATCCAAAACTAAATTGATCAAATTAAATGTATTGTGGGTGCACTAGTGTAGTGTAGAACATACCGAGTTACTCCCCTAACAGATTGAGGTAGCCAAAATATTAGCCACTATCATCCGCCCATCCATCATCTACCACTTATCCGGGGTCGGGTCGCGAGTGCAGCAGCTTTAGCAGGGAAGCCCAAACTTCCCTCTCCCCAGCCACTTCAACCAGCTCTTCCGACAGGATCCCAAGGCGTTCCCAGGCCAGCCGAAAGACTTAAGTCTCTCCAGCATGTTCTGGTTCGTCCCCGGGCCCTCCCGCCGGTGGGACATGCTGGGACATGGTGGGACAACTCTCCAGGGAGGCGTCCAGGAGGCATCAAACCAGATGCCCAAGCCACCTCAACTGATTCTTCTCAACGCAGCGTAGTAGCGGCTCGACACTGAGTCTCTCCCGGATGACCGAGCTTCTCACTCTATCTCTAAGAGAGAGCCCAGACACCCTACGGAGGAAGCTCATTTCTGATTTTTTCAGTCACGACCCACAGCTCGTGACCATAGGTGAGGGTAGCAACGTAGATCAACCGATAAATTGAGAGCTTTGTCTTTCGACTCAGGTGTTCCACAAACGTTCTTCACCACAACGGACTGATACAGAGTCCGCATCACAGCAGACGCTGCACTGATCCGCCTGTCGATCTCCCGCTCCAACTTACCCTCACTCGTGAACAAGACCCCAAGATACTTGAACTCCTCCACTTGAGGCAGGATCTCATCCCCGACCCGAGGGCACTCCACCTTTTTCCGACTGAGGACCATGGTCTCGGATTTGGAGGTGCTGATTTTCATCCCAACTGTTTCACACTCGGCTGCGAACCGCTCCACTATTATAATACAATGTAACATTGAATTTAGTGGTTAGTGTATGCCGCTTGACATGTTGCTTGAAACTTCACTTTTAGAGTTAATAAAAGTGCTAAGCAAAATAATTACTTCTTACCACAATATTTTCCCTTTGGAAAAATTGTGTTGACTTGGAAGTCGGTCTATTTGTTAAGCATCTTCTCAGTAGATGTAATGCAAGCAGTGTTGGGAACAATACGTTATAAAAGTAATTAGGTATAGTTACTCATTACTTACTCAAAAAAGTAACTGAGATAGTAATTGATTTACTTCATAATAAAAGTAACGCGTTACCAGGCTAAGTAACTATTTTCACGACAAAAGTTTTACATCAAATCCTTTGGATTTTTTAAAATTTTATATTATTATTATTATTATTATCTATCCATTTTCTTAACCGCTTACTCCTCACAAGGATCGCAGGGGTGCTGGAGCCTATCCCAGTTGGCTTCGGGCAGTAGGCGGCAGTAGTACACCCTAAACTGGTTGCCTACCAATCGCAGGGCACAAAGAGAGAAAACCCACACAAACACGGGGAGAACATGCAAACTCCACCCAGTAAGGCCGCCTATTATTATTATTATTATTATACAAGGAATTCTGATTACCTTTATGTATATATAAAGGGTGTTTTCACTGATTTTTGTGAATATTTATGTCACACAAATGTCTCACTTTATGACAGATAACATACTATGTTCTACCACTGCCAATTACTACAGTAATCAGAATTACAAAATAAATAAATAAATTAATGAATTAAATAAATACTGTATACAGTATATGGTGATTTGTGGCACATACGTCACCCTAATATTTGTAATTTGTAGACAGTCTCCTTGAACAGACGGTTAAGAGAAATACAATTGTTGATGCAATTAATTACAGTACTAGGCGAGTATTTCACAGATGTGTCGCTATGACTTATCTTTTCTTTAGTTTTCATGGTGCTTGTGGAGTTGCAAAATCCTGTAATGGTTCTTAGTGGAACAGGATTGTTAGTGAGTAAATCGCTCCTCATGGCGGTCGCCTTTTAGCAGATCGTTAATAATGTTATTTTGACGAACGTCAGTCTTGTCAAACAAACCCCGAATCAGTTCCAGGCTAGGTATGTGACTCTTGCTAATGATGCTAACGTTCATTATGAAGACACGTTGTGACGTGCTTCCCGCAGCACCTCCAAAAGAAAAGTTACTACGCATTCCAGCTGTCAAGACACCTTTATTGTGACAAGGTCCAACAACAACAGTGCCTCGAACTGTGCGTAAAAGACATTTTCATAAACGGACATGGGGCAAGTCTTCCGTAAAAGCGCACACGACTGTGCAAACCACTGTAGGCTTATTTCGAGCATTGAAACTAATAAATCAATTGTAACGTAACACATTTCACGTACAATAACGATAACGGCTTTTCAAATATGAGGAAAATAATTAGTTACATTACTCTGTTTATGAAAAAAAGGACTGTTACCAACGCCGTTATTTTAAACACTGTTATTCCCAACACTGAATGCAAGCAAAATAAGTAAAACTCCCTCTTTCTGATTTTGTTTATGTATTTTCACTCTTCTCCAAATCCCTTGGCTGTGGCGTGAGAAACAATCCAGACAGGAAAAGCCACGACATGAATTCCCCTAATTTCATCATAATGAAATGTGTTGTGTTTCCTCAAATATGAGTGTGTGTGCTGGCCTGTAAACCTTGCACTCCATGGCACAGGCATCAGAAGCTGGCAAACAAAGGCTACACAAATTGTTTGATAGCAACCGTGAGACTACAAAGAGGTTGTTTGTAGCTGATTGTGTGCCGAGATTGGAATCATGATTGGGTACTTCAAATATTTCCCCTCACCGGATTTCAAGGGGGCTTTCACAGACGAGGCCTGGCTTACTTAACTAGCTTAGCATAATGAAGTCAACTAATGGCTCCTATACTTTAAGTGTGGCACCTTATATTGCATGACTCCAGGTGTTGTACATGCATTTTTGTAATATCAAAGCCATCATTAGCAATTCTCTAACATATACAGAATTTAAAGATGGACATCTTCTAGTTTACATGCTGCAGTCGTGTTTGATCGAAAAGCTCTAAGCTGTTCTTGAATTTCCTCTATCCTCCTAGCATATTACTCTCATTAATTCTTAATGATGTCCATCAAAGCCAACATGACATCGCATATGTCTTATATTTTCATCCATCTTGTCCAGTGTTTCTACTAATTGGAGGAAGCGCCCTGCAGGGTCAGCCGTTAAATGACCATGATACAAAATTCCAAATCATTTTCAAATTTATAAAAAAATAAAAGAAAAAATTGTTCCAAGCTATCTTAAATGATTGAATTATTTTAAAGCATTTTTACTGTATTTATGGAAAGTAAGCACCCTATAGCCTGTTTCCCCCCAAAGGCGATTCACTTGCAGTGGCTGCTAAAGTGGCAGACACGAGTGAACATATTCCATGTCGACAGTTACACTTAATAAGTGAGGTCAACGTAAAGATGTACATTAAATCATAGCCAAAGAGCATGCCTTTAAGGTTGCAGCTCTTTAAAGAACACCTCTCCAAAGTATTTTCAGATTTCCCACAAAAAGCCCTCTGGCTGAATAATTCAAGCAATATTTTTCCTATTTGGTATTACTTGCCCAATTATTTTTTTGTAGAATCCTTCATCAAATCCAGGTTTGTTATTCAGTAAATGATCGCGTTGTTTTAATGTTCATTTTTTTATCATTTGCATTAATTAAGCAACGGATCAGTGTTACTGGACATTAGCTATTATAATCCAAAGGCAAAATATGATGAGTGACAAGATTTAAACAGGGACGAGACGTTGACAAGATAATCTGTCATAATATGATAATGAAAAACTGAATTGCATCACACTGTGTAGGTTTATGCAGACGCACAAATGGTGAAAAGGTGATGAAATGAAAGCGCAATGTATCATATTACATTACATGGCACAAATCAAATGGAGGTATTTTTCCACTTTGTGAACAGCAATTTGATGTATTCGTGGTAAGACTCCTAGTTACTTGTTTGTCCTGTTGAGGCATTCTTGACTAAGAGCGTTCAAACTGGTTATGCTGAAATTACTGAAATCGTTCAAATGACATGATTGTGAGTTTTTTTCCCATGGCATTATAATTTATGAATTAAAAAAAAACAACATCCAATCGGAAGACCTCTTCTTAATGTGGATAATAATCATATATGAATTGGATGCTGATGTGACTGCAGCAAAATAAGACAGAGATCATATATAGTCTGACTGTCATGTCTGGGGAGATCTGGCTTTGGTTGAGGGCCCTGAGTGGGTTCCCGCCCTTCCGCGGGTTGACCAATCCGGGCCCTCAGCCACTTGTGCCTGGCCCCAGGTGTGGCTAGTTACCCAATTAGTGTGGGTGCATTTAGTTCCCGGGTGGTGATCAGTCCGTGTGGGATCATTCTGTCACGGCGTGGTCACGGAGCGGCGTGGTGTCTGTTGGCGTGTGGAGTAGAGGACCCAAAGTGCAGGGAGGCAGGAGTGCGGGTTAGACTGACGTACTTTATTGTACAACAAACACTAAACAGGGTACTGGTTAGTATTAAATAAACAAGGAACTGAAAAGATACAAAATCAAAATGACAGACAGAACTCCGGGGTTGACCGTGACAAGCGGCAATGATCCCACACGGACTGATCACCACCCGGGAACTAAATGCACCCACACTAATTGGGTAACTAGCCACACCTGGGGCCAGGCACAAGTGGCTGAGGGCCCGGATTGGTCAACCCGCAGAAGGGCGGGAACCCACTCAGGGCCCTCAACCAAAGCCAGATCTCCCCAGACATGACACTGATATCATTGAAATATGCCAAGAATGAATGTGAAGCTACACAAATGACACATTCACAATGAATAATAATAATTAATAGTGGTAAATCAAAACAACAGCTTAGTGACCACTGAAATGGTGTAAAGTATGATACATTAGAGGTATTTAGACCATTATAAATTGCAGGCTGTAACCAATTGTGTAATGCAAAGGTGACCAGAAATGTATATAATTGTGGAAATTTTTCATCCTTATCAAATAAGTGGCTAACCTCACAAGCCAGATTCTTCACAAAGGCTTTTCACATTATCAATCTAGAACTTCACTCGGCAGATCCGTTCGGGAAAGAAGGGACTTGCTGTGCAATACTTCGAGCTGATTGGACGATGCGGCATCTTTGCGTGTTTGTTTGGACCAATCAAGGCAGCGGATGAAACTGTCGTCTTCAGTCTTGTCTTAGGGGGAAAAAACACGAACATCTTTACCAGATAAAAATGGACGAAGCTCATCTCGCTGTTCAACATTCACAAGGAAACGGTAATTCTGCGAGACCAGAATTAATTGCAGTGTCTATGCGTCTGTTAAGTTAGTTTGCCCCCCACCCCCCCTCCTACCCCAATGTCGATTTGACAGGTTTAATTAAATACCTTTAATACTTTTTAATGCATTGTTGAATATCTAGTCAAGTCTGCGCTGCAGCACAAATATGCCCCATGAGTGTGAGCAGTAGGACGGTTGAACACTCAATGCATTCAGACATCATTGCCTCACAGTTGTTTTTTTGTCCATGATCTCTCCTTTGATGTTTTTGGATAAAGTCGTTAATAGTCATCAATGGACAGTTTGTTCTTTGATATGAGTTACGGATACGTTGGGGAATGGTGCTGCTCTTAAGTGCAATTAAAAACAAATGGAAAAAGTCTATTTAAATTTAAAAAAAAATCCCTGTTGGTCATGGAAGTTGCCAGCTATAAATTCCCTAGGGTCTGCAATGAACTTTTTTCCCGCTTCTCAGACAGACATTGGCATTACATGTAAACTGACAGAATGACTGCAGTGCCGTCAGCAATAGGCCAACTTGAACGCTTCCATAATGTTAAAAATGAAAATGAATTCCGATGGCCCTTAAGGATAATACGCCCTATTCAAATGTGATGATTTGAAGATGTTTTATTTAGCCTTTTCTTGTACTGTATATTGCATTGTTAGAAACAATAATGTTAACCGAATTCTCAGAATTTCAGGATGTGTCTAGTTTATTCAGGAGATATGGTGTATGGATTCAGAATCAGATTTATTGGCCAAGCATGTAAAAACACAAGGAATTTGTCTTCACACTCAAAACCCGCCCGAGAAAAACGAAAAAGAAAAACGATCAACAGAGGAAGACATAACAGAAGCCTGGCGGTTTGCTAATTAGCAACCTGAGTTTCATAGATGGAGAAAAAAAATATGAGGAAGGAGGAAGGATTCATGGCATCTCTGTTTTTGGCACAATCATACTCACATAGCAAGCGTGTACTGTTGCTTTTCCTTCCGCTCTGCAATACAGGACAGACAACAGACACAAAGAGGCCTAAAGTGAGATGACATTATTCATAGAGAACAGAATGGTCACTTTTCCCATTTTATTACGTATGTTGGCCGGTGAGAAGTGGAGAAGAGACGGCCTTATCAAGTGTTTTCGAGTGAAAGAAGGGTATCTGACCAGAACTGGCAGCAGCTCACACACATGCTGTGAGGTCCATAATGTGAGCTGGCCAAAATGGGATTGAAGAGATCAGACAGGTTTAGTTAGATGTTATCCGGTCACCAAGATACCATCTTGTTGTTAGCCAATTAATGGCTCATTAACTGGTTAGTCTGCATGAGGCCACTTCAGGTAACAAGAAGAGCAAATCTGCTCTCCACCTGCTGTTTCCAATCTTATTATTATTAGGTGGAAGGAAGATTTTGCCATTTGTTGTTGATATATGTTTGCTGTCTCATGGTCTTTAGGCCCTTCTGTCCGAAGCATATGCCCCTTACTATGGTTTGATGCCACTTCATACGTGATGGTAGGGCACCTGGATGATTTTTCTGGGTGGCATGCATCTGGTGTATTGCCCGGCAAAATACATTCTGCCCATTGAAACTTTTTCTTTGATAAATAGGGTGTTATTAATACACTAGTTTATTCAATAAGTAAGAATAAATATATCAAAAAAGCAAGTTTATGCTTCTGTTTATACCAGATTTTTATATTTTTCTAACATTTGTTTTATACCTCCTTTTGAGTTAAGCAGCTAAATCCACCCGCTTCTCAGATGTCAAAATGACATCAAAATTATTTTGGGCTCAGGTAACGGCCAATCATGACTCACCCGTTTCCTGAAGCTGAGCCTTGATTGGTGAATCAAAATAGGTGGATTTTGCTTCAAACTCCTTTTCTACAGACACAATATTAATCAGAATGCTGTTTTTAGACTAGTGGGAGAACATACAACATATAAGGAAATCAGCCCCAAAAATTGTTTTTGACAATAATATGTTCTATGCAGCCCCACTAGTCTAAATATGTTATTCTGTTTTGTATTGTGTTAGTGGAATATGAGTTATGAAGCAAAATCCAGCCGTTTTTATCCATCTCAGGGGGCGGCCATTTTGCCTCTTGCTGTCGACTGAAGATGACATCAATGTTGCGCAGGTGTCGGGTAACAACCAATCGCAGCGCAGCTTCAGAAAACAGGTGAGCTGTGATTGGTAGTTGCCTGAGCCCTGAGCAACATTGATGTCATCTTCAGTCGACAGTAAGTGGCAAAATGGCTGCCCCCTGAGATGGATAAAAACGTCCGGATTTTGCTTCATAACTCATATTCCACAAATGTAATATTCACCAGAATGTCATGTTTAAACTAGTGAGTTCACATATAACATATTAATGTCAATAAATGTTTACGGTTGACTTCCACTTTAAGGAAAAATCCTATGTTGGGATTTAAAGTTATTTCTTCAATGTTTTATTTTTATTTTTTATGTTTTGCATTAAAAGTGTTAAAGGTATCAGTATCGGTGACTATACCCTAGTTGAGCACTCGTACTGGTATCAGTTGAAATAAGTGGTATCGAACATCCCTAGAAATAATTAAATATGTCTGGATACACTGCTAATACATACTGTATGAAATATTTATATACATCTTTCTACTCCAGCATAAGTTAAATTAAAGAATGTGTGTGTTCAAGGACGTATAGATAAGTCAGTTGGTTTATTGTCCAGCTCACTGGAAATATTTGCACTTCTTGCCAAACACAAGCCCATTAATTGTGCATGAATAAAAAATAGAGAACAAAACAGCAGCCTAGCAGCAAACAGGCATGTGCAAATTGATTTAATATTCTCTGTGCTTTGAGCCCAAGCTGCTCAGCACTGTCTAGTCAACTCATGACAGCAGAGTCTAATCTGGCTCATTAAAAAAGTAGTAAGCACTACTGTATGTGCAAAACAAGTTTGGATGTAGTTAAGTATGCAAAGATGAAGGTTCTTTATTTAAGCCTCTTTAAGGTGCTGTGCCGTTTATATTTGGCCATCTTGAAAAGCGACGCTGCGTTATACATATGTAACACCAATCTCATGTAGCTATAGTATTAACACTCTCGTTAATGGGGTTGGTAATACTATGAGCAGGGTCCTGGGTACTTAAACAACTAATTCAATTCACTTGGTAAACAGGAGATACAATAAGAGAAAATTTTAGACTTGATGTAAATTAGAATTTGGTGGTGCCTCCACTTAGCAGGGAAATTATTATTAAATTACCTTTTTAACCCACTAAGAATAATTAAAGTAACTTATGAAGATCAATGCACTACTCAAAAGAAATACACAAACACAGTAAATTCAACTACAAACAATATGAAGCATTTAGTGAACAAAAGTATTAAAAGCAACAATAAATGAAAAAAAAGGTTGTGTGTTACACGAGTGCAACTCAAATGTTGTCCTAAAAAAATTCAGTCCAGTTATCGTTGCAAGCCTTACAAACGTGAAAAAACTGGCCCCTTCACTTGCAAAGCAAGCAGGAAAAAAAAAATAGCACGTGCATTGTATCGGTGGTACTCACGAATCCAACGTTCAAAGGTAGCTGATGTCATATAATGGGTGATGAGAGATGTAACCACGTCACTTGGTAACGAGCGAATCCAGCTCTGAAGCTCAGATGAACAAGGCACAAGATACTTTAAATCCACAACAGAAGGGTCTAAAGTCAAAAAGTCTCTCTTTAACTTTAAATGTAGTTCAAATCTCTATACGTTGTGTAAAAGAAAAAAGAAAACTCAGCTAGCTTTAGCGTTAGCATACTACGTCGCTTGCTGCGATTAGCATTTTAGATAGTTTGCACAAACATTTCGTCAAAGCACAATGAAAAAAATACATGTGGTACTCACATTACGTCGGGTTACAAACAGTCCAAAAACGAAACAGCAAACTCAGCATCCACTTGTTTAAGAGACTGTGTTCACCACACCGCTCCTCTCGTGTCTGTGTCCTTCACAGCTTAGCTCACACTAGCGAATGGCTAACAGACTCTCGAACGTTCCAAGGATGACTACGCCCATCGCTACCCTAATTGGTCATTGTAGGTACATCTTTCAAGGACAATACAAAATTAGAAGATTGGTTGGTGGAAAGAAAAAGAAAATAAACTATGCAGTTTTTTTATGCAGTTTAAACAAACTTGAATTTGCACAGAGTAACTCATATATATATATATAATCGGACTTTGACCAACAAATCTGAGTAAAAGATGCCTCGGGGTTTGACCTCATTCTCTGAGTTTGAACACCCAGGCAAACCAAGCAAAGCTGAACGTACCTTGATCAGGTAGCTGAGCGATACCGAATGCTCACGTTGCGATAGTGGAGACCAAGCGCTGCTAATTTTCCAGTCAGAGCGGGTAAATACTCCCGGGGGTGCACCCGTACATTCCGGAGTGCATTTGGATTTTTCCACGACAATTTTCTTTGACATGGGCCTAAAGAAAGACAGCAGTTTCAGTGGAAGAAAAGAAAAACGTACAGTGCTTTGAACCATAGTGGATTTAGGAAAGAGATTATCTCGCCGTTGTAACTACTTTCATAAATACTGGCACAAGGACCACCTCCCTTAGCTGTTCAACAACGTGCCTGATGCTAAACGCGCACAAGGACCTCTTGGTAGTCTAACAATATGCCCAATGTAAAATACACTAACTCAGCACTGGACTAAAGCATGCATTCATTAACAAAGCATTTTTCATCCACTGAGGCCATCACACCATTACAAAAAAAGGTAAGGTGTTTTTTATTGTTTTAAATTGTTTTTATTGTTTTATTGTGTACGTGTTTTTTTTTACATAAATAAAAATTAAAATAGGAATTTTCTGTTTTTGTAGCTTGGGAACAGATTAATTGCATTATTATTATTTCCTATGGGAAAAAATGTTTCGGAGGTTGAACAATTCGGATTTTTAACACTTCACAGGAACAAATTGTGTTCAAACGCCGAGGTACCACTTATAACATATATATATATATATATATATATATATATATAGTTTTGATTAGTTTAGACTATAATAAGGATTTTAGTCTGGGCTACACATAATACACACTCAACAAGAAATGGAGCAACTTTAGCGTGCAGGTTTATTTCTCCAGAATATGTTATATCCATATCCAAACCTGTTCCCATGAGAACTTAATGTACGCCTGAAGTGTAAGTCAACCAACGTGAACACAGAGCTAATCAATGTGTTAATGTTTCAGTGTGAGATCATGAACAGTCATGTCCTGGGGCCTTTCACGTGGGAAATGAGCCTAATATTTTCATATTAGCAAGAGCAAAACAAGCATTTCTAATGGCGCAGTAGGCCTTTGAAACCAATTGAAAGCTGGCCATTGTAAAAAACTCAAGGGAAACATTTTTGGAAAGTACTGAAATTCAGCTGGCCTCATAACACACACACACACACACACACACAATTTTGTCTCTCCTAACCAATAATACACACACCTCATACATAGCACACTGGATCAGGTGGTGTGGTCAGAACCAGAGTGTGCTCTCTGCTCTCCTGAGTGCAATCAGTAACCTGAGCTGCCTGCTTGAATAACTCAGTTATCCCTAAAGCTTTCTCACTGCTGAAACATAATTGTAAAGTGCTTAAAAAACACTTTGTTCATGTAGCTAATATTAGCCTGGATTGATACTGACATTAGACCACCAAAGTCACTTTCACTAACTTGAGGTTGCACACTACAACAAGGAAGGAGGCTGTAGAGGATGCCTGTTTTAAGATTTGTATTTGTAATCTGCTATCAGATTGTCACTGAGGCTGTGTTTACATGACAGGCATGTCCAGGGCCTCCTTATTTAATTAGGAACTAAATGTAAGTATATTGTCCCTCACTGTATCTTAACAGAACATCTACCTGATATTGATGCATTCCACTGACATACAAACCCATAGGGGCTTTTCCACCGACAAAACTTTTGGAGAACTTTTCAATTTACCTTGGTATAATTCAGTTAGTGCGTTTTTCCACCAACAACAATTTCGGGGGTAGTTAAATTCCCCAGGGGACATTCGAGTACCACAGCAGCAGGGTCTTGCTGAACCAGGCTGGAACTTTGAGGGGGCGGGCTGCCCTTATGGAGTGCCAAAACAGCCCAAAATTAAAAATACATGACTAAATAAATAAAAGTGAAAATAAAAACAGATTTTTTTTTTTTAAATCCCCAAAAATTTATACAAATGGAAATAAAATAACAAAAAAATACATATATGCATAAATAAATAAATAAAAGTTTAAAAAAACGAGATTCAAAAATTTAAAGAAATATAAAAATTAATGTCAAAATAACTACGCACGCACACACGCACATACACATACTCACCCACATCCCAAAAAAATAAAAAAAAAGAGAGAGCAATGATGATGACATGTCAAATCGGTAAAATTACTGAATGAACAATACTGAGCTCTCCAGAAACAAACAAAAAAAAATAAAAATATATATATGAATAGAATTAAATATCAATCAATCATATGCTCTGCCAGGATGAAATGTTATTTAAATGAGGGGGCATTCAGGAGACCAGGTGGAAAGAGAGCAAGGCTAGAAGTTTAGGAGCAGGGTACAAGTTGTTCTATCATGGTGTAGATAGGAAGAGAAATGGAGTACGAGATATCGTGAAGGAGGAGTTTGTTAGGAACGTCCTGGAGGTAAAAAGAGTGTCAGATAGAGTGATGAGCCTGAAGCTAGGAATTGAAGGTGTGATGATCAATGTTCTTAGTGGGTATGCGCCACAGGTAGGGAGTGAGCTGGAGGAGAAAGATAACTTTTGGTTGGACCTAGATGAAATGATGCAGAGCATCCCTAGACGTGAGAGAGTTATCATTGGTGCAGACTTCAATAGACACGTTGGTGCAGAAAACAGAGGTGATGGGCAAGTTTGTTATCCAGGAGAGGAACGCAGAAGGGCAGATGGTGGTTGACTTTGCGAAAAGAATGGAAATGGCTGTTGTGAATACTTTCTTCCAGAAGATCCAGGAACATAGGATGACCTACAAGAATGGAGGTAGGAGTACACAGGTAGACTACATCTTGTGTAGACGGTGTAATCTGCAGGAGATCAGCAACTGCAAAGTAGTGGTAGGTGAGAGTGTAGCCAGACAGCATAGGATGGTAGTGTGTAGGATGACGCTGGTGGTGAGGAAGACAAAGACGGCAAAGGCAGAGCAGAGGACGAAATCATGGAAGCTGAAAAAGGAAGAGTGTTGTATGACTTTCAGGAAGGAGTAGAGACAGGCTCTGGATGGTCAGGAGGTGCTTCCAGATGACTGGACAACTACAGCAAATGTGATCAGGGAGACAGGTAGGACAGTCCTTGGTGTGTCATCTGGAAGGAAACGGGATAAGAAGACTTGGTGGTGGAATGTGGAGGTGCAGAAGTGGATCCAGAGAAAGAGGTTAGCTAAGAAGAAGTGAGACACTGAGAGGACTGAAGAAAGTAGAAAGGAGTACAGGGAAATGCAGCGTAAGGTGAAAGTAGAAATGACAAAGGCCAAACAAGGGGCTTACGTTACTTGTATGCTAGATTAAACAGTAAGGAGGGAGAGGCTGATCTATACAGGTTGGCAGGGCAAAGAGACAGAGACTTGCAACAGGCTAGGGTAATAAAGGATAGGGATGGAAGTGTGTTGACAGATGCCAGTAGTGTGATGGGAAGATGGAAAAAGTACTTTGAAGAGTTGATGAATGGGGAAAATGAGAGAGAATGAAGAATAGAAGAGGTGACTGTTGTGGATCAGGAAGTAGTAAAGATTAGTAAGGATGAACTGAGAAAGGCATTGAAGAGGACGAAGAGTGGAAAGGCACTTGGTGATGATGATATACCTGTGGAGGTATGGAAGTGTCTAGGAGAGGTAGCAGTAGAATTTCTGACTGGGTTGTTCAACATGATCTTAGATAGTGAGAAGATGTCTGAGGAATGGAGGAAAAGGGTGCCGGTGCCCATTTTTAAGAACAAGGGAGAGGTGCAGAGTTGTGGCAACTACAGAGGAATAAAGCTGACACAATGAAGCTATGGAAAAGAGTAGTTGAAGCTAGACTGAGAGCAGAGGTGAACATTTGTGAGCAACAGTATGGTTTCATGCCAAGAGTACCACAGATGCAGTATTTGCTTTGAGGATGTTGATAGAGAAGTACAGAGAAGGTCAAAAGGAGCTGCATGGTGTCTTTGTAGATCTGGAGAAAGCTTATGACAGGGTGCCTAGAGAGGAACTGTGGTTTTGTATGAGGAAATCTGGAGTGACAGAGAAGTATGTTCAAGTGGTGCAAAACATGTATGAGGACTGTAAGACAATGGTGAAGTGTGATGTAGGGGTGACAGAGGAGTTCAAAGTGGCGGTGGGACTATATCAGGGATCAGTTCTGAGCCCCTTCTTGTTCATTATGGTAATGGACAGGATGACAGACGAGGTTAGACAGGAATCTCCATGGACTATGAAGTTTGCAGATGACATTGTAATCTGTAGTGAGGGCAGGGAACAGGTGGAGGAGAAGCTAGAGGTGTGGAAGTTTGCCCTGGAAAGGAGGGGAATGAAGGTTAGTCATAGCAAGACGGAGTATCTGTTTATGAATGGGAGAGACCCAAGTGGAAGAGTGAGGTTACTGGGAGAAGAGACCAAGATGGTGGAGGAGTTTAAGTATTTAGGGTCAACAGTCCAGAGCAAGGCAAAGTGTGGAAAATAAGTGAAGAAGCGTGTGCAGGCAGGCTGAAACGCCTGGAGAAAAGTGTCAGGTGTGATGTGTGACAGAAGAGTTTCAGCTAAAATGAAAGGAAAGGTTTATAAAACTGTGGCGAGACCAGCCATGTTGTTTGGTCTGGAGACAGTGCCACTAATGAAAAGACAGGAGGCACAGCTGGAGGTGGCAGAGATGAAGATGCTGAGGTTCTCTTTGGGAGTGACCAGGATGGATAGAATCAAGAATGACTACATCAGATGGACAGCAAATGTTAGAGGCTTTGGAAATAAAGTCAGAAAGGCCAGACTGAGATGGTTTGGACATGTCCAGAGGAGAGATAGTGAGTGTATTGGCAGAAGGATGCTGAGTTTCCAAATGCCAGGCAGGAGGTTTAGAGGAAGACCAAAGAGGAGGTTTATGGATGTAGTTAAAGAGGATATAAAGGTACAGTAGTTGGTATGAGAGCAGAGGATGCAGAGGACAGGGTCCTGTGGCGACCCATCCATCCATCCATTTTCTTGGCCGCTTTTCCTCACAAGGGTCGCGGGGGTGCTGGAGCCTATCCCAGCTGACTTCGGGCAGTAGGCGGGGTACACCCTGAACTGGTTGCCAGTCAATCGCAGGGCACACAGAGACGAACACCCACACTCACATTCACACCTAGGGACAATTTGGAGTGTTCAATTAACCTGCCATGCATGTTTTTTGGAATGTGGGAGGAAACCGGAGTACCCGGTGAAAACCCACGCAAGCACGGGGAGAATATGCAAACTCCACCCAGGAAGGCCAAAGCCCGGACTCGATCTCACGTCCTCTGCACTGGGAGGCGGACGTGCTAACCAGTCAGCCACCGTGCTGCCCCCTGTGGCGACCCCTGAAGGGAAAAGCCATAAGGAATAGAAGAAGTTGTTTTTTGGCGCATCTCATTCCAATGTGTTCATTGAGGTGTGTTTTTGTAGCTTTCCACTTAACTTATATCAATTGGGAAAACGATCAAAGAAAACAGTATAAACCTAAAATGTTTATTTCTTGTAATAATATCGGTTGCTGATTGTAAGATTATTCATTTGCCTGATTTCTGTGCATGCAGCATGTGTTCAGTTCCCACATTGCGATAGCGTGAATATGAATGGTTATCTCTCTCAATGTACTTTTTGGTTGACAGGTGAATGTTGAATGCGAATTGAGTATCCTCAAAGAATATCACAACCATAATGGCATTCTGTCACTGTGGTGACAAATGACAAAAGCTTTAGTAAATGTTTTAAAACACATATTGGCGTGTGCTTTGTAAAGGTAAAACCACAAGATGTATAGTTTTTCTGGATTATTTTTATCTATCCACCCACCTTCTATAATGCGCTGTGCTCATTACATCTTGGGTCGCTGGTAAACTGGGGTCTGTTACAGCTGAATTTGGGCAAGAGGTGAGTACATCCTGGAATGGTTGGCATCTTAATACAAGGCACATGTAGACAAACAGAAAAAAACAACAACCTTTCACACCTAAACCATTTAGAGTCTTCATTTAACCTAACATACACTGTGAAAAATTAATCATCATGGCACAGTTTATTATTAGTATTTTCATCTATTTAATTTCATTTAAATCATACATGCATCACATTTCTACAAAATGAAAATAATAAATTTAGTTAGGGTTAGGGCCACCGCACACTGAAGACAGCCTACTTCCCCACTGGCCTGAATGCAGAATATCAGCCAATCATATTGTAGTGTCGCATGTCCTGCCTAGAACTCAAGTGGGATTCATAATAAACCCTCACTCACAGTTCTGGGGTTCAAGGTTCGATATGGGGCTCCAGCTTTCCCGTGTGCAGTTTGCATGTTCTGCCCTCGCTTGTATAAAGGATGCCAGCCAGCTTGTGCGTAAGTTAACACCTCACAACCCGATGCGTCAAGAGCTGCACTGGTTAGTGAGTTCAGTTGACAGCTCGGGCTTTTCACCTTCTGGTTACCATTATAGACTGTCAATAAGTGGGGGAAGTGGTTGTGGGATTGAGCCCGGGTGCGTGTACAGCTGGCCTGTTTGGGCTGGATACCATTATTGTTGCCGTGACCCAGATTGAGAGTGAGGTTTAGGGGGTAAGTGTAACGGATGCCAACTACCTTAGCAGTGCAATATTAAGGCGTTGGGGAGTGAGGTTAGCATTTACCGTTAGCGATTACTCCCCCCCGCCCCATTCTCCTCTGGCACTTGGATAAAGACTAGTGATTGGTGAAATTTGCATTCTATTTGTCCACCACTAGATGGCACTAAATAATACACACTGTGGTTTTAAAATGTAATTAGATGTTCTGGCACCATTTTGTATATTGGTTTTAAATATCAATTGTAGTACATCATTAAATGTATATACACTTATGGACACTCTTCTTACCGCTTGTATTTTGCATTTCCCCCTCTCTTGTTAGGCTGTATATGTGGAATTAACACACAAGAGTTCCCTTCTGGAATGCTAAATGGGTAAATGTATGCAGATATTCATACTGGCATCTCAGTGAATAAATTATTTACAATACAAATGACAACATTATTCAGGAAAATGGAGATCAACTAGAAATTAAACTGTTTTAAAAATAACCGAAATGAATAAGTAAACACGTGTGACAGGATGAAATACACTCAAATGTGACGTGTGGAAAAGGATGAGTGCTTGTACATGCCATTTAAAATGAACCACAGGCGTCAACCAGGGGCGCCCTCTGTGGACTGAGTGAAGCACTGCCCCTCCTTCTCCTCTCACCCTCCCTCCCCCTCCGCGTGGAGCGGGAGCTGCATTCCTCTCCTCTCCTCTCCAGTCACACGCAGGGAGCCGCGGAAGAGAGAGCCCCAGTCACACCGTGACCAGAGTGGAAATGTCCCCAAGTTTTGGAATTTAAACCATGGCGAGGATTCCTTCGCTGCGGATCACTTGACTGGTAAGTAGCGTGAAAACTCACGCGCGGGGCTTGTGAGGGGAGCAAGAACCGCAATTTTTGGTAACCGAAGCCGGTTGACGGATTGAGGTTAGGCGGCTCTTGTGCAGCTCTGCTCCGCGCGAAACCAGGACACTAACACCGCTCTGCTACTTGCTTCTCCCCTCGGACCCTGTTTGAAAATGCTGGAGGCGTGAAAATAGACACGAGGTCCAACAGGCAAAGTCTTTTTCGGCTCGATTTGGGGGAGACTGAAGAACTAACTAAAACGACACCGAAGATTAGCAAACTTCGCTCGAAAATGTCGAAAAGCTTCTCATCGGTTTGTCATGATGTGTTAGAGGTAGAGTAAATCGGCTGGAGTCATCATTGACTTTTCTGCCTTGTAAAAAATGTTGGTATGGCACAACGAGGAGGCTCCCGTAGTGATGTTTGTTGACACGGAGCAGCTAGCCGCCTCGGTGGCTGTTGGAATTCCACCGCCAGCGCTTCCACATCCACGCATAATTACAGGTTTGACACGCGTGTCACCTTTGTGCACACCCACTACTTTGTTTATTTATTCACGGTTGCAACACAAAGCTCCCTACGGAATGAAGCCCATTGCTGGATTCGTCCTGAGGGACGTGCTGGTGTTCCCTTAAACGTCTCCCCTCCACCCAAAATCAATACACTTATTAGCTTTAAAATAATTACAATCGTGTCGGTGCGGCGTTAAAAAGGGGCGTTAATGCAATTTGTAAGCTTTGTTATTCGACAGTAATTGAGCAGGCAGTGAGCGGAGTCTGTGGGTGTGTGTCTAGTGCGCAATGCTTGGCACTGGCAGCTCATTGTCAAGACTCATTGCTCTGTGGGTTTCTCCTCACTCCACCTTGAAATGAAAAGTCAAATTCGATTTTGCAACCTGAAACATTTGTGAATGATTTGGAGCCTGCTGAAAAATTATCATTCTATTGGGGATTCTGATCTGATGTTTTCTTTTGCAGCTTAATTGTAGCTAGAAATCACAGCAGTGTTTCTTTCTTTCTTTATTTTTTTAAATTTATAAATAAGGGTGTCTTGCAGGTTAACCCCATGGGGCTAATTTAACATTTGAAGTGCTTAATTGTATTTTTGAAGCCAGTGTGGAGATTTATGCACAACATAGGAGTTACTTCTAAGGGACAATTCAGCCCATGTTCAGTCATGCGGCAGCACCTCATTGGCCAGATGCCACTGAACACTCACAATCAAACAGGTGGCAAATCAAGCATGACAAAGAGTTTATTTAAGTGTTGACATCAACTCATCTCACCAGTTTAACCTATTCCGTCAGTGTCACTTTATAATGGTAGCTAGTCCATGAGGACATTTTCAACTGAAGTTTTAGATGTTCAATGACAAAGTTGTCATTTAAGCTTTTTCCTCTCATTGGTCAATTAAATTATCTTTAACATCTAACAGTTCTTATGTTCGTTTTTACAAATAAATCACATACTCTTGTGGGTCGTAAATTCTCCACCCGTGGTCGCCTCCATTGAATGTGCACTGCCGCTATCTACAATCACAACCCAAATCTGCAACCTAGCATGACATTTACATGATTCCTGCAACCCAGCCAGAAAATGACAAGCAATTTGCCTTCATCTTGCCTAATTATGATACATATCTGCCCACAATAGAGCAGCAGTGTCATGAATTTTCAAAGCCTGCGCCGTCCATCCGGCCTGTCTGCTGGCGTTGTAGGCTCAATCTGTGATGTCCAAACTTTGGAATTCTTGCTGACATGTGCACTTTGCACCCCTCTGGTTCTGCTTTTGTATGGCGGCCCCCCTACCTCCTCCCCCCTCCATTGCATTCCTCTGGAGTATTCAACGAGCAGGATATTTAAGGTCTAATTAGATTGTGGATGGATGACAAAGCAGAGGAACTGTGCTTGAGTGAGAAATGAGCCATCAACCACAAGACAAGAAATGTATGTTTGGGGTTGAGCTCTAGTGTGATTCATTGTTTTAATGTCGGGCCAATATACTGTACTGTATGTTATGTACTGTGATCATACTTACGGGGTTTGTGTCTGCCTTTAAAAGCCATCTCCTTTTCCAGTGTGCGTAACTGAATGACATTCTGAACCTGAGTGACAGCCTCATCCTTCTCTTTCCTGTGCTGTTCTTCCGACCTCATGCTGGCACTCAGGATATCTTCACGTCTTCTTCCCCTCACGCTCATGTTTTTCTCTCCCTGAGTTCTGTCAGGAGTGTCTACCTCCCTCCTTTCACGCCGACGCGCGCCACCTTTTTCTTCCTTCTGCGCTCTCCCTCGCTCTTTTCGTTTTTGCTGTTCCCACTCTGTCGGGTTACACGCAGATTCCTTCCTTACACGTGAGACTCAGCCATGCTGCCTCCCCTCTTGACTAGTTCATGTCACAGTCTTTAAAAAGCCCACCATATTTCCCTCACGGTTTTTTGGTTGCACTTCTAGAGGAAATTATGCTGTTGTTTGGCTCAGTACATGAAGAAACGTTGACAATGTGATCTCAAACCCAAGTGAAAGTCAAGTCAGGGTTAGCTCAGTTGAATGTAATGTCTGCTCTCATGTTACATCCAAATGTTATTGTGAGTTGTAATTTTGGCAGAATGCTGGATGGGTGCTTTACAAGACATGCTTACAATAGCTACCAGTTACTTAACTGTGGCATTTAAGCACAAACTATGTATGTTAAAGATTGTTAAAATTGATTTAGAATTAGTACACAGGGAGTCCTCAAGTTACAGCGGAGTTCCGTTTTTACATTGCGATGTAACCCGAATTTCAACTTAAGTCGGATTTCCCCTTTAAAGTCAGTATTTAACCAAAATACTTTGTACAGTCATTTCAAAAACATATTTGTGCGACCCGGAAGCGCCGTAGCCAATAATTCATTTTTTCGCACGGACATTCATTGCTGACGGATGGCAGAGCGGAGCTAATTCAAACTTAAACACGGAAATGTAATGCGCCTGATGGTGAGCTGACCTGCTGATGGAAGTCCGTTGTTGGAGATAACAACAACACAACTTTATATAACTTTAGAACGGCGTGATTACTGTGGGAAATTAACAAAAAGAAATTGCTACGGACGAGGCACGAGCACCATGAAGTCAAAACAACGTAACTTGAGGACTCCCTACATTATTTTTGTCTGAACATTTTGCACAGGAATTGTTTTTGAATAAATGTGTGTTGGGTTTATGAGATTAAAATCAATTAAAATAGTAATCATCCTAAATGACTGAAAAAAATCGAGATTTTATTTTTTGGCTATATCGCCCAGCCCTACTATAAAGTCTATTCATTAATCGTTCAACCCTTCTGTCATGGGCAAAGTGCCCGCACTACTTGCCGACTTAAAATGCTTATTTTAAAAACAACGCTAACAATAAAAAAACAACAACATGATGAACTTATCTTCTTCTTGTTCAGCGATCTGTGCCAAAATCTCACAGGCACCGCAACGAATCAACGCCCTTCATACTGTGCCAATTGTTTGTCGCTGTATACAGCAAGACTAACACCCCATGACCAGACTTGAAATGCGGTCCGGTTCAAATGTTGTCTGACTTAGTGCTCAAAACGGGCTTGATCGGGTCAACTCCAAGGACTATCTCACACTGAGCGACGTGACTGAATAGGACAATTGCAAACAAATTACAGTTGACAAATTATAGAGTAAAAAGTAGCCCCAGATGTCCATGTATAAATAAATACTTTGACTCCTTGCCGCAAAACAAAAATTTTGCATCGCTGAAACTTTTATGTTTTAGAGAACATGTGAGGGATTGCATTTCACGAAAAAAGGCTGATTTCAACGTCAAATTAAATGTCAAAATGTTAAGTTACTGACACATGCGCAGATTTGGAATCCTTGTTGAATTTCTTTTGCTACAATACCTCTTTTGTGAAGATTGACCCAGTAGTTCCTGAGATAAAAAGATTCATTGGAAGACGGCCACGCCCCGTTTTGCTGAAAATGTCCAAATTTGGCGGGCTTTAGTTCCCAAACCCCTGTTCCACTTGACTACAAATTTGAGATTTAGTGTTATGCCATTACTATGAACAAGTACACCAAGTTTCATGAAAATCAAACTAGCTTTGGTTTACATTGGGTAATTTGGCATGGAAGAACAACACACAATATCTGTTTAAATTTTTAGTTTATGCTGTATATATTGGTATGGCTTGTCAAAGCTTGTAGAATCTCCCTTCATACCTAGAAACATAATTTTTGTTGTGAAAGCGCTCGTGTTATGTATTTAGGTAATTGTAGTATTATTTTAAGTATTATTGTATGACACCATATATATGCTTCATATACTGTATTGGTACAACTTGGTGTGGGACTGGCAGATCTTGTTTTGTTTGATTTTTGTTGTGGAAGCTCGACATGCCACTTTTAATTGGCTGTTAATGTCTGTGATGTTGCAATGCCGTTCAGCTACGATTCAAATATAGCTAAACTACCGGCCGACATTTGGCCAATCTTGAAAGCTCGTTGCAGAAACCCTGCCCGCTGAACTCCAGTTAAGTCACATTTGGCTGCATTGGTGTGTGCGGTGGGTCGCACCCCATGTACTGGTCTTGTTGACAATTGCTGATTCCCTCAGTTGTAAGGTCCCAATACAGTCTTGCACCTACCCTGTGTACCATCACCATTTTTCTTTTCCCCTCTGTTGGAGTATTTTTCCTGAGTCTCTTTGGGATTGTTGTGTGGTAGCCCGAGGCAAGGATCCATGCAGCAGCAGCAGCAGCAGCAGCAATATTAAAACACACCAAAGAGGGACTAGCAGCAGAGCTAAAGGCCCTGTTATATACACACACATACACCGCTCGCTTGGTGCTAACACCTCTCCAGTCGACAAGCCCCTAATATGAAATAAACTCACTCGCCAATACCTGGCGGGCCTGTCTTGACTGGCTGTTCAAATAGGAATGACCTCCATTTGGACCAAATGAAGAGCCGGGATTGAGATTTGAGTCAGTGGGTGGCGCTGAACTGCGAAATACTGGCACATTACAAGTCATATCTCAGGGTGAGTGTGCAGGTGGATCCACAGCATCCACCCTCATCAGTGCAAATTTAAAGGCTACCAAAGCTGTCAACATATTTTTCAAGGCTTAAACCTGATGGCTTATTTCGCTCCTCAGAAAATGCTTGAAGTGAAGCGCATGCGCAATAGGACTTCCCGTGTGGAGAATTTTATAATTTGATCCTATGACCTTTTTTCCAAAAGATCCTTTGTACATTCACCTATTTCAGGCAAAAAAATAGAACCAGATAAGGACACAGCTCAAATATCGGCACCCAGAGGAGGGCAGCCTTATTTTTTTTCCTGTCTCAGACTCAGTCTTGCTCAGCCAAGTGAACTGTCTGTTATGTATAATTAATTTTCTCTCCTCTCCCAGTTTATTTTTATCACCCACTTTTAACCATTCCTTCAAAGGACCCCTACCTTGCTTCCGTCCTCCACAGTGCCTGCTGAAAGTGACAGCTGCTTGGCTAAGGGGGATGCTGTTTGAAGAAGATAGTAGAAAGGTCTCTCTCTCAAGATGATTTGGAACAGAAACATCTCTCTCTGCTCTGCTGACAGTATCAAAAAGGTGCCTGCTAATCTGGCTGCAAATTGAAATTAGTATCCACCTCCACTCGAGTCTGTGTAGGCTTGTTGGGAAACAGGATTTTCATGTTGAAATGGTTGTTTGGTGGAAATTAGGTTCACATTATGAAGCAGGATAAGGACACAACATCTATTAAGTCTGATAGACTATTTCTAGTACTGTACAGTTGAACTTGTGTGGTTGAGCACTGTCTGTTCCAGGATGGTGGTCTACCACAGATTTGTTTAGAATCCAAAACAATTCGAATGATGTCATGGACAGTTTGAAGCAATGAACACAATTGTGGCTTGCAGTTAATCATTTTGCAGCTGATTGGGTCGATTTAAGTTACAAGTATGATCACGGATTAATTAAACTTGTATCTCAAGGCACCACCGTGTTTGTTGGTTTTTAATTGAAAACAAAGCCACACACTAATGCTGCAGTCAGACCAAATGCAAGCTGAGTGTTTTTTGCAGCTCGTTTCAATATACAATATCATTGATGCAGTTTGTGCCGTTGTGTGCTAGGCGACCCGAAAGATGCGTTTGAAGCAAAAATGTTGCTTCTTTGACCATTTCGCTGTGGTTTGCTGATGTAAATTTTTCACGTTTCACTAGTTCTGTAATTGAGACTGAGCCATAAAGAGGCAGGCTTGGGGAACGGGAAGCAAAAGTTGCCGTATCTGGTGAGTGTATTGACTTGTTTACAGCTGTTGAACTGTCAACCAAGATCGCATTTAGCAGCTAAACAACAACTTGTCACCAGATTGACGAGTAATGATGATTTTTTTTTCTGTTTGAGGTGAAGGAGGAAGCTCCCCCCTCTCTTCGAAGCAACCCCTGTGTAATTTCACCGCGAGACACGCGGTGCGACACAATATTTCGTGTTCAGTCTGAACCTAGCATCAGAGGGTGTTTTAATCTCATCCTTTGGCATATTAACACTGAGATTTAGTCACAGTCAAAGTGACAATTGTGCCTAAAGGTGCAAAGAGTCAGTCCTGACTCTGTTTCCTCTTGTGACCCGATGGCCTCAAGTTGAAATCCCACCGCCTTCTGCAGCTTGTGGGCGCAGCCTCTGTGCATGAGGCCCCCCTCACTTGCATGCTAACACTCTCGTCAGCATTCTGGCCATCTCTCCAAATTCTGAGTCAAGCTGGCCGCTTTGCGTCCCCCGCTTGCAGCCACATAAAATCGTCTATCCTTATTGCATTTTCTCTACTGCAGAAGACCTGGGGCTTTCCCATTGATCATCAAGTCACAAGTCCTTCCCATGTAGAATACCATGCTTTGTCATTTGTGTTATCTGATTAGGTTAATGTGGCCTTTGTTTTATTTCTCCCCGTTGCTGAGGTCCCATTGATCAAGGTAAATCTAAAATAATAAAATATGGCTTGGTGTATTAGAGTATAGGTCTACTTTAAAAGGACATTATTTCACATAATTTACTGTATCCTCTGGTGGTGAATACCTCTAAATGATGACCTTTAACTAGGCAGTGATAGCAGCACACTAAAACCTTTAGTTCCATATTCATTGTCACAGCACAATGTTTCAATGTTAAAATATGTTGAAGGCTTCATCAGTCATAGCCATGGTCTGCCTTTCCAGGTTGTCCTTGCCAAACACACCAAAATCTGCTGGTCGAGAGAAAGCCTTTCCTCTGAATGGAAATCTGAAGCCGTCTGTCAGTATCATCTGCAGAAAGTGTGTACTTCTGATGCTGAGATATTCTGAACGTTCAGCTGAGGGAGCCTACTGGTTATTTACCATGCTCACTAGAGTCTGTCTGCCTCTTCAGGCATGTTTGGCTTGTTAATGAGAATCACCATGCGAGCGTGTGTGTGTGAGAGAGAGAGAGGAAGCAGTAAAATGTGGGTGTGTGCGTGTACATGTATTTGCTTTGCGATAAGCAGCGCATCGTCGGTGTGCACTCATTGATGTGCGCAGGAGGAAAATATACGGGATGCTATCTGAACGTACATGGGGACTCGTGTGAGGGAGCTATCACAGTAGAGGAGATGAAAAGGGAATCAGGCATACAGCTATTTATCCTTGCAATTAATGTTAATCACAAGCAGCAACTCATAATTGCTCACTCCCCCCCCCCCCTTTTCTCTATCTGTGTAGATTTCCACTCTATTTCTTTCTAATATCATCACCTTTTCTTGTTGAGCACACAACCTGCTGGTTTCTGTAGTGTTTACCAAGGGAAATGGTAAATTATTTAGCAACTCTGTACACAGACCTGTACATAAGACTAATAGACAGACCTTTAAAGGGAACTGCTTGGCTATGGAAGGCTTCACTTGAATCTGCATGCTCGTCGATGTCTGACCTCTTTACTAACCATCAAATACTGACTTATAGTAGTACTTGAAAGTATATTTGTATTCAAGTTAATTTTGCAAACAATTATCGGCTTATGGGTTATTGACATCGACACCTTCTAAATTATTGGTTTATTGGTATTGGTTGAAAATAGCATTATTGTGCATCCCTACTTTTCATAATCCTTTTTCAATATCCTTTTGGATGTTTTTTTTTTTTTACATTTAATGCTGTGTCCTGCAGTTGCATTTTAGCAGGTTCACACTAAGCATGGAAGAATGTTAATTAAAATAATGGTATATTAATGGAACATTAAGCCTTAATATTTAATTTCAATGCTGTTCAAACAGAAAAACAGGTTGCAAACAGTATACAGTGGCTCACAGTTATAAGCCTGAAGTTTCAGATAAATATATTCATACAAATCGTACAGTGTACACGTACAAGTTTACTGATTAGTATTTTCTAAATTTGATGAAAAAAAACTGCAATAATCGATTTATAGATTAGTATTGGGATTAATCGGTATCAAATTGAATCGCGACCTATGAATTGTGAATGAATCGCCAGGTACTATGCAATTCACACCCCTAACATTGTCCAATTTTTTACAATAAAACAAGACTGGAACATTGAAAGTGTATGCTGTTGGTTATGAAAAAAACTTGGGTACGGCAAAAATCGCTATGAGCATGTCAGAATTTTGAAAGATCGAGGATCGACGACTAGCCAGAAAACTGTAATCCATGCACCTCTGGTTCCAGTGTGTCTTTGGTCTTACATATTCATTAAGGTGTTTTGTAAAATGTATTTATTTAATTTTAAAAATGTTAACAGGTGGTTCACATTGTCAAACCCACTGTGTTGCTTGAGTAGATCAAAAAGAAGCATACAGTAGTGTGGTTTCTAATGTAAATAATTTTTAGAATACACAACCACTTGGCTATCCATGTTTAACCCTCATTAGGCACATTTCCTCACAGGACAGAGGAAGGCATGTCAGGTCTTGCTTTGGATCTTGCTGTACTTGGATGGCAAATGACTACTGATGGTAATAGGAACTTGCATGGCTCTTCAGGAAATCTTTCTGGGAACTGGAACCACTACCAAAAATCACAGTGTTCTGTAATATATTGTGGTTGAGATCAAATTCAAGTAATTAAAATTACACATGTAGTTCCAAACTGCCCTGCAGATGTTCTCAAAGTAGCGTGGCCAACACATTCTCCCTCTTGTTTTATTTCTACAGCCTCTTTGCCAGCTTCTTCTTTTGTGCTCATATGAAAGGGTTAAGGAGGGAGAAGTGATGAGTAGCCTGCCAAGTCAGTCTTGCAGTGTGTTGGGGAATTGTGCCACTGCATTGCATGTCAGCCACACTTACAGTTAGCCTCACCTCAGACTAAATTCGGGATTTCATAGGATATGTGGCAAAACAACTCACTAGAATCTTTCCATTCTTAACAAGTCAGTGCACCTTCCCCTAACATCCAAAACCATGCACCAGAAATATTCCTCTCTCCTACCTCAGTGGAAACATGTGCACTAGGACCATAAAACATGTTCCCCTCCCTTTCCTTCCTTCCAAAGCTAGTTAAGAAAAAACACAGCACCATGTTGTTTAAAACGGCGGTTCCTGCTCAAACCTAATTCTTTTGGCAGACTTCAGTTGCCGCGATTCTACAACAGCACAAGTCCCGGGGGGGGGGGGGGGGGGGGGGGGGCTTTTAAGTCCTCTATCCTTCCCTGACCCCCCGCCGAGAAGAGGCATGCAGAGCAGGAGGCTCTGGGAATAAGTACTCCAGGCCAGACAATAGTGGACTGGGAGGATTGGGTGGGGGTATGGATTTTTAGGTAAAGACCAGTAGGAGAAAGATGCCATGGATCTATAAGAAGGGTTGAGATAGAGGGGGTCAAAGGTTAGACTGATCCCTTGTTTAAGGATGGAATTCAACCAAAGAGGTTTTATTGGCAGGGCCCTGAGCAGCCATGGGTGAATGACTGAATTGCATTGTGGGGGTAGGGCATTTAGGTTGGTGTTACTATGAGGCACACATTAATGTCCTATTATGATGTCAGCTGTGGCCTCGGTTTCCATACTAAGAGTCATTCATGTTCTACAGGCCTCCACCTACATACATGATAATAAAATACATTTAGCAGTAGTTAATATGGTCTTCAAATGCTTCTTAGGACTTATAAACATTTGTGCCACCACGTCTTTTTTTGACGGTATATTGTTCCATGGCAGACAAAAGGTGACAGAGCATGTGACAAAGCAGCCAGTGAGCGGTGGTGGAATGTGGCAGCGATTTGCCTCGTATGGCCACTGCATTCCAAATTAAATGGGGTGTGTAACTTGTGACTAGTGTGATGTGCTGATGCGTAGCAACAGGGAAGAGTTCCTTCCGTTCTCTCCGCACATCTTTCTCTCAAGGCTGCCTCCCCTCCTTGCATCATCAACATGTACATTTATATTTTCCCTGGTTTCCATTGCATGTAAAAGAATGTGTCCTGGCTCTTCTCTGTAGACACTGTGACCTCACTTGGCTTCGTAAATAAGGGACATGGTGCACAAGCAGCATGACTGTCTTTGACTTCCCTCTGACAGATGTTAGCTTAACTGAACTGAAAACTCACAAGCCAACACTAAATGCTTATTGGAGCAATGACAAGACAGTGGTATTGTGTTTTGAACACACCCATTTGCTAGAAAGTCACAAACCTTTTCGCCATAGTTTCTGCCCTAAACTAAAAATTTTAAATGTCAAAGCAATGTTCGTACGAAACACGAAACGAAACACACTGTGTGTTTTTGTATTCAAAAGGCACACCTCATCCTGCCCTCGGCAATCAGTGCTTCAGTCAAAACTTGGCTGCAGTACAGGCACATTTTAACAAGTAGCCCATCTCCCAGTCTGCCTGTAGGTGCATCAACATAAAAGCCTTGAGCATTTTTAGATTTGCGGATGGGCGGGAATGGGTAAATCTGAACAAAATGACGACGGAGAGCGGAGACTGCACCTCGGCCAGGCACATCTGCGGAAAACAGACAACAGAAGAGTGAGGGAGGGAACTTGGCAGAATCGGCACACTCGGAGAGTTTGAGCAACAAGCCAATGATAATGTTGTGACGAGACGCACTTGTGTGGAAGGTGGGTTGGGGAAAATATAAGAATGTGGGAAAAAAGAGGGATGGCAAAGAAATCAGAAGCTGAGTCAAACTTGGAACAGAAGCGTTCACAGTCCCACCATGCTGGCTTTACTTCATTTGTTTTATTTGGATGCCTGCAATTTTATCAGACCAGAAATTTGTTTTCACAGAAGGGGAGGAATTCATGTTAATGTTCTGTTCTTTAGACTCAAGATTGTATTGATTAAATGTACTTTGAAAGTCCACTTGTCCCAGTATCAATTCCATCCTTGGATGATATGTCAGTCAATGTTATACCTTTATTTAAACATGGTTCCATCCATGTGATAAAACTGCACAATACTACAAAAACACAATCTGCTGGGAAAAGGTGGCTGCATAATGATTAGGACTTGGGTAGGGTTGCACCAAAATAAATTTTGGGGGCCGAAAATGAGAAATGCTTGGCCGAAAACCGAAACGCAGGGAAAAAATTATGTCAATTTTTTATTCATTGCATTTATTTTAATTAATTAAAATTATAATATTATTATAAAACATTTAGGCCTATTTAGCACGGGCATTTTAACAAAGCACACTATAAATTGAAATGCGTCCACACCAGACATCAGAGACATGTTGGCGAATGGTACATTAAACACCAAACGTGGGGTGAGCAACTGAGCATTTTCTGGTGGTGCAATTGCACTTTAGAGTCAATGTACAGTAGTTCGCACCGGCGGGCACAGATGCGTGCAGTGCGGATAACGCATTTGTAGGCTATTTGGAGCGGGACATTCGGCACATTCACATATTCACAGTTTAAAAATAAATACATTTCTTCGCACTAGCCAATCGGCATGCTTTTTTCTTCTTCGTCTTCTTTCCTTCTTCTTCGCTGATTTGATTCGCAAGGAATCTTGGTCAATGTAGTCACGACTTGTATGCGCAGCTCCGTCCTACTAAAAGAGCCTCAAGCCATTGTAAACACACATGATGCTTGCAGCAAAGAACCACGCGAGGAGGAAACCTGATTACCTTATTTAGCGTGGTGAATGACATAAATATGTCTTTTAATGAACGTATAGTAAGAAATGACGTTATTTACGTTATTACTTTGTCCGCGCGTCGCGGTCCGAACGGGTTATTATTCCAATCGAACACAAATGAGCATGTAAATGGGAGTAGCTCTTTCCGCCGCGCATATAAACCTCGATTGTTTTAGAAACCGGAATTCTGACCTTAACCCGAATATTGACTGCATGTAAACGTAGTCACTGTATTTAAATTGATCACAGTGACCATATATATGGGATTAACTGTCCACTCATGTATGTAAACGGGTTATTCCAAACGTTTCAGAAATCGGAATTTTGACCTTAACCCGAATATTGACTGCATGTCGGTGTGCAGAGTTCCTTTTTTCTGGGCTCCTTACCTCCTTATCAGTGAGCCTGTCTCTCCCCCCTCATGCTGTCACTCTGCTGTGGAGGATGTGATGAAAATGGCTGTTTAATCATGCAGAGAGGTCAACCAATCACAGGGCCCGGCTGAGTGATTTAAGGGACTATTCAGAGCACAGCTGGAGGAAAAGGGAAAGGGAAAATGACGTGGCTTGGGTTTTTGATTGCTGTATGGCACAGGTCGCCTCTCATCCACTTAGCACCGGTTTCGTTTCACAAATAATGGTTTGCGATAGATTGATATTTAGACAGACAGATGGATGGACGGAGGGGGTCGAGAGCATCTTGACACCCAAAGTAGCAAACAAACTGGCTGGTTATCAGACGTGCACACACAGTGCCATTTGTGAAACCTTGTCAAGCAGCGCTTATATTGTTAACTTTCTTAACCACCACTAGAATACATCACAATCTGCATATGCTGTCTGCAGACAAGACTGTTTTTACCTGAATGTTAATGATAGAGAATGACAGATGGTTGGGAGGAGCAGGCGTGGTTAGAGATTATGATTGTGTTCTAAGTCCTTTTCTATCCACCAATATCCAGTTTATGATTTATCACATGGGTTATCATTGACATCACTCTGCCTCAAACGCACTGCGGCTATAACGTAATGTAACGCAACACATAAGTTATTTGTCTGTCATTATATTAACCATATTAGCTACTTAAATCATTTTCTTAGTTAATGTCGTAGCCTCAATGTAGTACTAAAATGATTGGGCGCTAACGTGTCAACCCTTGACTTGAGCAGAATCAATAACCTGTACCCCTTGGTAAACCCATTCACACCAACACCTGTGACCTTATTATTGTTTTTTATATATAATACAAATCCTTATTGATTAGTTGTCTAATCAAGATCTGAAAGTAGATCACTGGCTGTATGGGAATAGCAAAGAGTTTGCAGCAGTAGTGAATGCGTTGTCCTCAGTCTTTGCGCTTGTGTGATGGTCAGGATACTGCCACTGAGTTAGCATTAGTGGAGTACCACTCCAGGAGATAGCTGGCCTATTGCTCTGTCTCTCTTACTGTCCCACCTAACCCCTCCCCCCCAACCCACAACTAAATTTCCCTGACCTTGCGTTGGCGTGTGCTGATGAGTGCTGAGTGGATACACTCGTGAGTGGTGTATGCGCGCTCGTGTGAGAGCTGGAAAAACGTGGGCGCTCCATTTGTTGTGTAAATGCGAGCCGCTAATTGACTGCCAGGCACGCAGCCTCTCCTTCAGTGGCTGAACCCTGCCCTCCGCTGTGTCCCAGGGATCCTGCCAGGGGAATTCATGCCCCCTTTACACACAGACATATTCAAAGCACCCTCCAGTTCTCTGTGTTCCTCTTTTAGAGTAAGACTGGCACGGGGCCAACATGAGGATGGTGCACAGCACACTCATCTGCTCCCTTTGTCTGGCTGTTGAGCTTCTGTAATGAAAAGCTCCGCAGCTTTTACGCATCATCACTCACTACTCTCTGACATTCTTTGATACAACATTTATCTCATCGAACACAATGGCTTCTCTTTTTGCAGTGCTCGTTTTATAATGTTCAGAAAGTTTGCTCGTCTTTCAGCCAAGCAGATGGTGAAAATGTATAAACGTTAACTCTTGCCGTTATTAGCTGGAAAATGCAAAGGCGTGGTGAAGTGTGTACCTGCAGCAGTTATTAGAATTAAGCTACAGTCTATTTAAGGTGCAGTCTTGTAGCTTGAGTTGCTGTATCACTTTCAGCATCTGCTCTGAGCTCTGACTCAAACTGTTAGTTGGCCAGAAGCCCAGATATCTATGTATCCCAGATACATTCGTTCAGAGCTACAGGTACAATATAGCTTTATATAGATAATATCTTATTAACTCTGTGTGTAGGTCATCCACGTAAACATGCAACTGCCCTTTTATGAGACATTGATATACTTAATGATGTGTTAGTGTTTTTATTAGGGCCAGACCGGTTAATCGGCTGGCTGATCTATTTGACTGATACTAGCTCTTCTAAAATATCATCTTACATCTACTTTGGGGAAATTTTTGCCACTCTTCCTTGCAAAACGCAGCAAGTTGAGAGAGGTTGGGCGTCTAACATAAACTGCCCGCTTCAGGTCACGCCACAGTATTTTGAAAGAATTTAAGTCAGGATTTTGACTGGTCATATCCAGAACATGAATATTGTTGTTCCTCAGACATTCTTTGGTTGTATTGCTGGAATGCTTTGGATCATTGTCATGTTGCATGATCCATCTTCTATCAGGCTGCAACTTCACAAAGAACGGCTTCAGGTTATGATCCAGGATTTCACAATATTTCTATGAATTCATGATTCCCTGTACTATGTAGAGTTGTCTAGGTCCTGAGGATTAATAGCCAGCCCAGAACTTAACATTCTCACCACCCTGCTTCACTGTAAGGAGAAGGTTCTTTTGCTGGTATGCAGTGTTGACTTTTCACCAAACATGACTGTTTTAGTTGTGACCAAACAGTTAAATTTTGGACTCATCTGTCCACAGAAGGGACTTCCAAAAAGCTTCAGTGTTGTCCAGGTAATCTCTGGCCAAGTTGAGATGGGCAGCTTTGATCTTTTTTGTGAGCAGAAGCTTCTACCTAGCAAGCCTTCCATGAAAGCCTTGTTGATTGACTTTTCTTCTGATTGTTGAAGCATACACATTTGTCCCAGATGATATAGATTCGTATCGGGATTAATCTGTATCGAATCGAATCGTGACCTATGAATCGTGATACGAATCAAATCGTCAGGTACTAGGCAATTCACACCCCTAATATATATATATATATATATATATATATATACAGTGGTACCTCGGCTCACGAACGCTTCAGCTTACGAACTTTTTGCCTCACGAACATTAAATTCGCGAGCATATAGTCTCATCTGACGAACTAGTTTTTGGCGGACGAACCAAATCACGCGACACGAGAAATCACGAGAAGCTGACGCACGCTCACGGCGTCCCAGTTCGTCACCCCCTTTCTTTGAGTGCAGACGTGGTTTGTGTTTGGTAGACATTTTGGAGTATACTTTTGCTATCATGGGACCGAAAAAGACCCCACCACAGGCTAGTGTTAAGCTTAAGAAGACATTAAAGAAAATTACGGTCGAGCAGAAGAAGGAGATCATCGAAAAACACGAACGAGGTGTGCGTTTGTGTGACTTAGCGTCCCGGGTATTATCGCCGAAAAAGCACGGCAACTTCACTCGGATATCATCAAGAGGCAACCTGGAAGTTCATAATGAGGTCCTCAACACAGAGGATTTGATTCGCCTTCAAGAGGACAAGCAGAAGGAAGCCATTCAGGAGTTGTCATGTGAGGACGAGGAGGAGGAGATGGCTGCAGCATCAAGTGAGAGCATCAAGACCATGTTAACTAAGTGGAGTGATGTGCAGGCTTTTATCGAACAGTACCATTCAGAAAAGACTGTGGCTATGAGAATCATCAACATGATGAATGATAATGTGATGCCTCAGTTTCGTAAGACCTTACAACTCAGAAAGCAACAGGTGTCAATTAAGAGGTTTTTAGTCAGCAACAAGGATAAAGAGTCTCCTAAGAAGCAAAGAAGAGAAGCCACACCGGAGGACTCTCCTTCCAAACAGTAACTCCCTCCCTCCCTCCTCCTCCCACTCCATTCCATCAAGCCTTCAACTACTGTACCATCACAAAGGCAAGTTTTGCAAATAAAAACACTTTATTATACAGTACAGTGTATTTCTTTAATTACAATACAATAGCACATTTATTATACATAAAATAAGGTATATTTTGTGTAGTTTTAAGGCTCTTTTAGTAGAAAATTGTGTTTTATGGGGACCTGGGAATGGATTATTCTCATTTCAATGGTTTTCTATGGGAAATACTTGTTTGGAAGACAAACTTTTCGGCTCACATACTCTCTGTGGGAACCAATTAAGTTCGTGAGCCAAGGTACCACTGTATATATATATATATATATACCGTTCCAATACCTGTTGTTTTTTTCAACATGAAAAAGCTGCCCTGCCATTGGTTCAGAGCATTCAAGGACCAATAGGATATCCTAGCTTGGCATGCAATGAACACTTCACACATCAGTGAATGTTGTGCACAAGTAAAACACAAGATGCTGCATCCAAAGTCCTGTTTTAGTGTCGGAAATAATAGCATCGGCATGTTACTTGTTAGTACTTGCCAATGCCGATACCACTGTTTATATGCAGTATACCGGTACCGGTATCTGTATCGGAACAACCCTAATATATATATATATATATATATATATATATATATATATATATATATATATATATATATATATATATATATATATATATACACACACACACACACACACACACACACACAGAGTTAGTCTGGAGTAAATTAGTTGTGACTTGATACAGGAAGAACAGTTCAATTGTGGCTGCTAGCAAGGCAAATTGTGTAAGAAACTCAGAGAGGGCAGTATTTTTTTTTTAAGAATGATATTGAAGAATTTTTAGAATGAATTGATTCTAAGACTGCAATCAAAATTATAGCAGCACAGAAAAGAACACACAGAGGATCAGACTTTCATTGTTCTCATTTTCCCTGCCTAAGTCCATTGTTATGCAGAGGTAAACATTTGGGGACACAGAAAATAACAGACAAACAAAATGACACTCTATTTAGACTGCAAATGCAAAGGAACAATTGTGTTTTGTATGCTTCCAACATCACAGCAGACAGCAGTTTTAAAAATTACAAGAAGGTTGCCGACTCTGCATTGTATTAATGCATAGATATCCATGATATCCAAGGCTATCATACAAATAGGGTGGCGCCAGTGGTCCCTTTTCATTCTGAAATGATAAAGCTTGGCAACAATCAGTTCTTTTTAATATGTGTCCATAATGATGAAATGAAATGTAAGTTTTTTTTTTTATTCAAATAGTTTGAATTTCAATCTGAAGGACAGTTGTGGCTGATAATAAGACACAGAGTCAAAAGCAAGGGTTTAACATCAAGTGTGCTACTTTAGTTCCAGTGACAATAGGATTAGCTGGCAGGCTAAATACGCAGGGCCCAGGCCAAGCCTCTTAAACTGTCACAAGGCACATTTATTATATTTTAATAGTCACCTGTGATTTCAATATGGCTTTCCTTCAGAGGGGTGAGAGAACATTTAGCTTTTTTTTGGTAAACTAAAATAAATAAATACATCTAAAAATGTCTGTGAATAAAGCTAGACGGGTGTTCAGTTTCAGTTTATTTCAGTCAGCATAAGAAAATTGCAATCACAACATAATATTGGCCTACATTAAATAAAGAATAGCTGCTCAAAAAGGGCTTTGGCTGAAGCACAGCTTACAAATGTCGCACCCTCGTTCTTTCTCTTCAGTTCAGTCAACAGAAATCTTCATGCAAAAAAGTTATTGCTTTGACATTCTAAACAGAATATTATGAACATCATATTGTCGCTGTCCTGTGAAAAACACTGATGTCTTTTTTTTTTTTACGTTTGATGTCTGTGTTCAGTTTCATCCCCCAAAAAAACATTAAAATGTATAAAAAAAAGACAAAAATGGACATAAGTGTTGTTCACAGGACAGCGACAGTATGCAATCATACAATAAAACTTTAATTACATACATAAAAATAATTTCATTAATTTCCCGATGGCCTATAATAGTTTCCCTGACAGGGCGGGATATACAATAATTGACGGTTTTAATACCATCAATATTCTATAACATTGACCATTAATATCACCTCACTTAATTCATTTTCATATAGTAGCTTGTAAAACTAATCTTCTTGTACAGCAGTAGCAGGAATTTACCATCAAAGAGATAAACTTACAGTATTTGAAAAAGAAAGAGCGTTTGCTCAGGAGTATATTTGGTGCGGAAGTGCTACTCAATTGTGCAACATTTAGCAACTTCTAAAAACGTACGGTTTTGATCTTCACTCAAATCCCCATGTCTGTGTTTGTTGCCAATAAATCTTATTGAATCACATTGGCTATGTTCAGCGGAAGGGAGGAAGCGGGTGGTGGGGGGGGGGATCAGGGGTGGGGGGTTGAGGATGTAAAATATGGGTGAAGAAAAGAAAGTCACACAGACACAGAAAGAGCAAATTGCTCTTTCCTGCTGCCTGCTGCTACAGCAGTGTTGCAGCCAGACGGGCTGTGTTGACTCTGAGTCAGCAAGACTTGAACCGTGGGCCTGGTCTGTAGCTTGAGGGCTGTCAGTAGCATGCGCACATACAGGCATGGTGTCAGACATGTTGCCCTATTCTCCTCAGCCCTGCAGCTCCGGCACTAACTATAGCTGCTCAGCCAACCACTCTTAATTAGTAGCTGCTGCTGCCCGCCGGCCCTGCTCCGGCGCCACTGTGGTAAAGACCCGGCCCCGTGTCTGTGTGTGATGTGAGGCTTGTTTACGCTCTATACCAGTGTCAATGTTTACAGTCAATGCGTGGTTCAACTTTGATTTGTGGATGCCAGTTAAGGTTTTTCCTCCCTTATACTGTAAATTGGAGTAGGTGGGAGAAATGATACGATATATCATCATCTTATACATGCTCTGCCTCTCCTTGTGTTTGTAGGGTTAAACTCACTGAAATGTGAGTGAAATCTGTTTTCCCCAGATTCGGGACTCCTGGGAGGACTTCTGTACCAGCCGTTCACAGTTTCCGTACATGGTTTTGGGATATTGTGTCACGCTTTTCTTATTGAGGTTTGTGTGTGTGTGCACATTTGGGTGTTATTGCTGCTTGTACCTCAACAACCTCTGGAGTCATAAAATAGCCCATTCTATATAACCCATGGCTCATGGTACGAGCTGTTAGTGAGTGATTTTGTCCAAGCCGTGCATAAGGCTGAAACATTTCTTCCAGAGGGCATCATTTTTGTTCCAATACATAGCTGGAATAACTACCAACAGATGACCACAGCCACTGGTCTGCCAAACGGAACCTAAGTTAACTGTGCCACCAGACCACCACAGCCACTGATGTGATAATCATGACTTGAGTAACTTTGCCAACAGACCACCACAGCAACACACTCTGCTGCTCTCAACCATGTTATAAACCCACCAGAGTGAGAGTGAGAGAGACAAGGGGAGTTTCTTGACAAAGCTTACTTTATGTCAGGAACCACATGCATCTAGAGAACAGACGTGATCGAACGGAAACAGCGGTGCATGCAAACACGTGTACATTGACTGCAATGTGGCACTACAGTGACCTATATTAGCCATTTCCTTTCACAATGAAGCTTGGCCTAGGCCACATAGTCAATTGCTGGATGAGACTTTTCAGGATTTTACACCCATGACAACGGCTTCAAGAGTTTTTTTTTTGGGTGATGGTTTTAGCAGTTGTGGTTGCGCAGCATAATCTCTTGATCTCTTTTAGTCTGATTCTCATTTTCTTATCCCTCGCTCCCTCCCTCCTCCACCCCTAATAAATCTGCTTATAGAGGAGTTTGATTTTCAAGTGTGCCAATCAATAAGGCAAGTTTCTATCCCTTCTGAATAGACAAGTTAACCCTTCACTCTTGAAAAATGTGAAATTGAATATGCTGAATTGATTTGTGAAAATACTGTCCGCATTTAGAAATTCATTTTCCATATACATTGGCCAAGATTTAATTCAAGAATGACAACAGTTTACAATTCAGTTTGATGTCTGTTTGCATTGTATACTGTTCACTGTGTTCAGTACTCTTCAGTCTTGAGGATAGGGAAATTGAATCATGTTCTCACTCGTGCACAAAGGTTGATTTGCATTTAAGATGCTAATGTTGCCTTTTGGGTGAGCACAAATGTCTACAGTCTGCTGGTGCTTTGTTTCATCCCACTTATTCATTAAGCTTTAATAACTGCAATCTACTGCCTCATACAAACACCAGTAACCAAAATGTATTTTTTTTCTCTTATTGTAAAAGTCAAAGCATCTAGCAGACTAATGCAAATTTCTGTTTTGTGCAGTTCTTCCACAAAATTGGTCTCGCTTCAAAATTAAAATCAAACCCTTTTGAGCTCAAGCTGGTTCACGTTGTCACTGCTAGCTGGAAGAGATGAAAAGGGATGTTGGCCATGTTGGTAAAAATGGAGTGCACGACTGTGGTCGTGTTTTGTTGCCGGGGGAAGGAACCTTTCCCCCTTGACAAATCACATGATGTTTTAACAAGGCAGATCAGACCAGGCAGATCAGACCACGGAAGCCATTCTGGAAAACATCAAGGGAAGGGTCAAATGACCTGCAGAGGAAAGTGTATTGCACTGCTGCAATGGAGACCGGTTTAGTATTCAATCCCATTATCAAACAGTGGCTGTCAAATAAGAGGTCAATGCTCACTTGTATCAATGACATTTTAGTTTTTTGGTTTAATTAAATCTCTGTACAGCTGCTTCTTTTCTTTATAAAATGATTTACTTTAGAGCAAAATATACCAACTATTGAAGTCACACAAGACATTGGCATATCGATTCTCGTGACTGCCAAGTGAATGCATCCTGTGTCCAAATTTGGTCAATTTCATTTTTTCCCCTCAAGTCCATATTATTGGCCAATTAATTTGACAAATTATTGACTAACAAACTGTTTAAAATGGCTTTCTCTCTTTTTGACATTGCAATGTTATTGGCTCAAAAAACATCATTGTTTTTGCTTGATTCTCTGACACCAATGATGTAATATTTAATAAGTTATATACAATAAAAGGTCCGATAAGTATTTTGATACATAGTGTGCGGTACGATTCAAGAACATTTTATTTTTAATGTGGAACAATTCGGTTTCGTTCAATATGGTACGGCTGACTTTGAGAAGACAATGCAAT